>NC_061120.1:1132416-1178717 GCF_002878395.1 Capsicum annuum
AGATGTCATTTTTGAAGAGTCCGAGCAACATAGTTTCAAGGTTCAGTAAATAATTGCCTCTAAATTGTGGTGGATTCTAGACACAGACCTTAATATAGTACTCCCTCCGTTTCGAAATAAGTGAATTGTTAGGGTATTTATTGGTGTTTCAAAATAAGTGAATCATTGAATTTTTTTCCAAATTTGCCCTTATGATTTGACAACCAATTAACTTTTGAAAAGATATTACAAGGTCAACTTTTTCTTTTTTGAGGTAAAAATGGAAAGTTGTGTTAAATTTATCTCTTTAATGTTTTTTCCTTAATATGTGTGCCAAAATTCAACAATTCATTTATTATGAAACGGAGGGCGTACAACTTTTTGTAACTCACTCTAATGTAAAAAGTACTTTAGACCTCCCCTTTAGTTATTAGAGTCTTTTCTTATAAAAAGCCTTGCTGCGTTTCCTTAAATGGCAATTTGTTCTTCACCTAACAAATCTAAGCACTAAGAGCCTGTTTGGACGTGATGATTTGGAAGCATTAACTTTAAATCAGGTTGATTTGAAGTTGAAATTTTGTTCGGACGTGAAATTTGAATTTTTTAAGTTATATATTTTTCCAATAAACATGAAAACACCACAATTTATGAATACTATCTAAACGTCCTCAATAATAGTGACTAGCTATTACTTAATATAATCCTCTCGCATGGTGTAGACAATCTCTTCACGTCTAGAGTGGCTTCTTTTGTTTAGTAAAATTTAAAATGATGGGTCTTTGGTTTGCAAAACATAAACTTATGGGTCAAGTTTTATATATAAAAAAAATTGAAATCACAACTTGAAATTTGAAATTCTACTTTTTGGAGAATTTGGGATTTCAAATTATAATTTGAAATTGTAAGTTTTGTTCACATTTCATAAACAAACGCTGATTTCAAATCAAGTTTTCAAATTTGAGACACAAATCACATGGCCAAACGCCTACTAAATAAACTGTTGTTATGTCATATCTCTTAACTAACTACTCCACCTTTCACATTTTAAATATTTCCTTTTTAAAATTAAAATAAGGATTCTAAGGACCTCTTAGGAAACTCACCCATGATTAATCTGAAGTCCAGGTCAAAGTGGAAAACTTAATAGTGATAAAGTACATTCAATTTTACCCACACATACAAATGCATTTCATAAAAGGTAAAAAGATAAGGGAAAATCCACCAGATAACAGAAGTGAATTTGGAACCATTAGAATTCGAGATGTTTCCACAAGCTAACTATATGATCACAGCAAGAAAGCACACAAACCTTAGATTGAGCCAATTGTGTGTCACACTTAACAATTTCATTGATAAAATTCATGTGATCCACTAGATCATTCTCTGAAGGCCTGGGCTCATACACACTACAAAACAAGGATAAGATTCAGATTTCTCGATGAGAAAAACAAAATATGCTAATACACAAGATATCAATATGTGAACCTGAAAACTTTAGATAAATGATCCCACAAAGCTTTGCCAGAAGATTCTGGATTTCTTTTCAGGAAGTGCAACGAATGCACAGTGATCAAGATTGACCTAACGGTATCCTGGAAAGCCTTTCTTGGTTTTTCAAGTTTCATCCAATCGTTCTCTTTAGATAAAACTGAAATTGCTGGCTCTATGCGCGAAGAATCAATCTTCCATGTTGTGACCTGCTTATAAATCTTCTGAAGCCCATTATCAGCAGTCCCACGCAAGAAAACATGTCTTTTATTCCCATCCAAACTCTCAGTGTCATTCCACTGAAATGTTAGCTCCGCAAATGAAACAGGCTCATCCTTATCATCCACAAATTCATAGTTAGAGACAGTACTTGGGACTGCTTCAGCTTCATCATCAGAAGATGCCATTCCCACTTTCCCCTAATTCTCCGGGGCAATACCTGACTACCTGCCAATGAAATTCACAGAGTATACAAAGATTAAGAAGCACGAAGTTAAGACATGGCTCCATATAGTCGAAAACTTTTTATAAGGTAAAAGTTATATAGCAGAAAACTTTTCTAGACGAAAACGAAGCCTTCATCAATGTTGGCATGGTAAATTTCTAAAATTGAAGTTCTGCACCAATTTTAACCCAATCCTGTTATGCTTGGAAAGTATAGTTAGTAGTTAGTTAAAATTAGTCAGAGTATTGAAAGCGAGACAAGTGAAGAGAGAGACAGAATTTTGAACCCAAAGCTTTGGTGTTCTTATGACCCTTCTCTCTCTTCTTTCCCTCTCAAAATTCTGATACTGATTCACATCAACTTCCCTGTCACTCCTGTAATAAGATCTCATTAAAATAAGGGACCAAAACACGCCTGTATACAAGCACACTAGAAAAAACTATAAAAACATATGATTTCTAGTTGTAATCAAACAGTGTCCACTGATTTGAAAATAATATTGGTTTATATCGGAGTTACCTTCGAATTACTTGTTGGGATATAATAGTTGATATAAAAGCACTTTTCTGGCCCTTGTGGGTGAACAACTATAATAGACAACTCATACCACCAGACACTCACAAATTACTTCCTTACACTACCTATTGAAGGCGAAAACAAGCAAAATTAACAACTCATACCAC
Organism: Capsicum annuum; assembly: GCF_002878395.1. NCBI lineage: Eukaryota > Viridiplantae > Streptophyta > Magnoliopsida > Solanales > Solanaceae > Capsicum > Capsicum annuum. Next base: position 1,135,012 of record NC_061120.1, read on the forward strand.
CAGCAAACATCATAGAACAACGCGATTCACCAAAAGCATTCACTTTCTATATATATATATATACATATACAAATTCAAACTACTCTCCTACACTACCCAATAAAGGCAAAAACAAGGAAAATTAACAACTCATGCCACCATAAAATGTTGTAGAACGAAGCGATTCATCAAAAAGCACTCACTTTCTAACTGGACAATGGCAACTTAATTTATTAAAGTTCGCCCTATGCGTGGTGGTACGCAACCTTATATCCTGCATTTGTGCAAGAAGCTATTTCCACAGCTTAAACCCGTGACCTCGGGAACACAGAGTCAACTATACCAGTTAAACCCTAAGGCTACCAGTTCTTTCTAAATAGACAACCAAATCGCAAATTCAAACTACTTAACAAGCCAAAATTAACAACTCATACCAACAGCCTATGTTGCTCGGACTCGGCGATGCGGACGCCGGCGCTGGATTCGTCTCAGAAGAAAGTTTGCTTCGTTGTCGAAAGGGAGAAACCGGCGACTGTAGTTGTTGTCGTCCTCGTCGAGAGAAAATCGGCGACTGTGATTGTTATCGTCGGCGGTAAGGTTATCGTTGCCGGAATTTCGATGGGAAAAGAAAGAGAAAACTGTCTCGGCGAAAAGTAAATAAATTATTATTATTATACTATTAAAAAGGTAACCTAATTCATTTATATCTTGCGAGTGTTTGATTTTCCAAATATACTCCTTATTAAAAGAATCTATTTTTTTTCCATTTAAAATAAAATATTGCTACCCCTTATCTAAAAAGTAACTAAAAGAAATTAGTATGAAAAGACCGAACCACAAAGGTTCTGCACGAGTCTATTATACTGATATTGTACACGAGTCTTAACTCTTTTGTATACATGAAAGGACTCTTTTGTATACATGAAAGGACTGGACCATAAGAGTCCACACGAGTCTATTGTTGAAATATCGGACCACAAGGATCTAGTCTTTTAACATTTATGCTATATATTAAAGGACCGGACCACAGGCGTCCCGCACGACAGTGGCGAACTAGCATATATCTAGAGGGTTCATTCAAAATCCCTTCGACGAAAAATTATACTATTTATACACAATTAAAATTATTCTTTATGTATATATAGTATATGTTGAACCCCTTCAACTTCGGCTAGTTTATGTGTACACTTTCGAATCCCCTTGATGAACATCTTGGCTCCGCCATTGCCAGATCTATCTTACATCAATCTTACCTTGCATTTTTGTACGAAGCCATTTCCATGACTTAAACTGTAACATCCTAATCACATGATATCAACTTTACCAATTACTCAACGCTCCCCCTTCATCCATTTACACATGCCAAACAGAAATGGCAGATAAAAAGTAAATAACCCAGTGTTGAATTCATCGAATTCGCTAAAAATAGTGTAATTTTGAAAAATCCAACACACATACGACATCAAAGTGAAGAGTCCACACAACTTAGACCATCATGTTGGCAGCATTTACAAAACTAAGCTAAGAAAAACATTTTCAACAAAGAGAGAACTATTTATAATTAGAATTTATTGCTAAAGAGACCGAGTCTTCAACGTGTTCATGCAAAGTCGAAGGAACAAGACAGGCCAAAATTCCAGCAAGATTGCTTCGTCAGAACAAACGTGCAGCTCCAACTGCAGCTCCGATGTCAAAATTTGAAGATGCCAATCATCCATCACAGGCGAGTATCAGTATCGTCGCTTCCATAGCAAAAGAAAGTAGGATTGCCACCATGGTGTAGTGGCAAGTCTCGGCTACTATCCGGAGTCCTCGTTTCTGGGCTCGCTTCTAGCTGGTCCACCAAATATCGGTCTCATGTAAGTGTCATCGAACCTCCTCCAGTAGGAATGAATTGTATACACAGGTCTTTGAAACAGCATGGACAAACTATCCTTCGCGCGTAGAAGGTTGGTTGAGGCAGATTCGTCAAACGAAAGCAAAGGGAGCGTCTCTTTCGAGATAGTTGGCTCTCTATCTATATTTCTCCTTGTATTGTCGTTATGCGGAAGCAGATAGTTAATAAGTGGCTTTGTCAAGAAGCCGAAAACCTGCAACGAAACCAATGAATTTCTGGAGTTACCGGAAGCAAATAAAGGAAGAGGTGGAAAATCCGTGAGTTCGTTCAAAATCTTATTCAATTTGTCATTAACTTACCAGTGTACTGAAGAGCACAACAATTACTGTAGTCGTAACCATTACGGCATGCACTGGATCAACCGTAACACCAGAATAAGTGAACTGCATCAAAAGTTCATATGTTTCAATATTAATCAGACATATTCGAAGATATCCATTCCGCTTCATTTCAAAACAAAGACGCGTATCTTGGGAAATGCTAAGGTACCTGTTTGAACGCCAAGGCAATAGAGACCGCGCCTCTCATAAGACCAGCCCACCAAATTACTATCTGATAAATAGCACATATGATACAACATAAAAGCGCATAATTACGACGTGATTATTTCAAGAAATAACTAGAACGTTACCTGATGTTTGAACGTAATTGATGGTGCTCGTGTAGCATGTCGGTTCAGGAAATTGGAAAAGGCGGAGAGAGGGAATACAAAAGCAGCACGCCCGATAGCTATCAAGAGGAGCACGGTACCATATATTCCCATTGAAGTCCAAACACTGCCGGCAAGACTGAGCAGTAATTAAACATTCAGACGCAAACCCAAGGCTGTTTTTCATGATTTCAGTACCATTAAGATGAACAAACGCAGACTGCATGCTATCCAACATCTCCATTCAAATCACCAAGTTAATAATCCATTCACCTTGTACATTTTTACGTCTTCACTGGCTAGTCATGTAAACTTAAGGTGATTAGAAGTTATGCATTTGTCAAATAGCTACTTAACGCAAACATTGTAAACGAGTTGATAAAGAGAGGAGCGTTGCGCCTCATGATAACAACCAAATCCTCACAAGTTTTGGTGGAAAAGCACATGGAAAGTTCCTCCAAGAGACGATGAATCTACCAAACGAGATTATAAACAAGGACTTGGAGTGGAGTGGAGTGGAGTGTCTCTATTAAGGGTCTAGTGGGAGTCACTGGGAGATCCGCAAAGTGCCAATGGCTGTCACATTTAAGTGGATTCGATGGAAAGTAAGAGTTTCATTTCCACTAAGCTTCAAAGTTAAGATGCTAATGGCTGCATCAGGCCGGATGGCCGCACCCCACAAGCACCCAACCTTCCTTTTGCTCTTCCTTCGGTTTGCCTCCACGAACGCGCTCCTCGCCTTAATGCTACACTTCGGCAGCTACGAACTAAGTTGATCATCAAATCACACACTGAGGCTAGCGAGTTCTGTGGCCCTATTGAGTGTTAATGGGAAACGAGGTTTAAAAGAGTCAGCTGTTTGTTTGCTGCTGATTCTACGTGGAGTTCTTTGGTAAGAACAGTCCCGCAAGGACATTGTTCACCAACTCAGTCAACCTGTATTAAGTTAAAAGCACTAAACATACATACGAGTTCTTTAATCAAAAACTCAAAAGAGAAGTCAGCTATACAGTTCGGTGTTTCCATATGATATTATTATCTTATTTTCTTCCTGGGAAGGCCGCAACTCAAGTTCGAAGATGAATTGATAACCAAAAATAAATCAATAATAACTGAACGACTTTAACGTTTAGTGGAGATCTCACCTCTGTTTGCTCATTTTCCACTTCTCAATGTCCAGCGCGTCCATCCCGACGTACAAAAATATGAATGTTTCAGCAATGAAAGACATGGCTTCAAAAGCATGCCTGTGGTCCAAAGTATCCACCATCTCAATACAAAATCATACTTCTAGAAGAGCATTTCACGATAGGTTGAAAATGCAGAAAATATATGAACGACACCTTCATTCATACCTCGTAGTGATTCTTGAACTGTCGGTCACATTATGCCATGCATAGTGAGACATCAAGATTCCGGCAAAGAAGACGGTCAAAATCCCACTTAGGCTGAAAAGCTTTAAACAACGTAATCACTTCGTAAATACCATAAGAATACTCAAAAAAATATGAATTTGGCATGGGATCTGAATATATATGAAAATAAGCATCAAGATAGCATGACTAAAAGATCACCAAAAAGGCAACTGAAAATGATACCGGGGGTGTGGGTGGTGGGAGTGAGGAATGAAATCGACAGAATGGAAAAAAGAACCTTAACATGAGGACACAAATTAATATCAAGAGGTAAAATTGAATCCGAGGTTATGGCATGGCCATTTACAATTTGTGACATAACGTACAAGCTAGAAGATGGATAGAGGCCTACCCAGCATAGCCTAACCAAAGGCCAAACAACGAAACCAGCTTTTACCCTCACCCAACCTAAGTTGCTCGGACTCTCCAAAAATCTTGCCGCACCCGTGTCAGATCCTTCAAAATTACACTATTTTTGAAGGATCCGACACACACCCGTCGACATTCTTGAAGAGTCCAAGCAACATAGCACCCAACTGCAGAAAGGTGAAATAATCTGTGCGTTTCATCCTTCAAAAAGTAGATTTTCGTAACCAGTCCATGAATTCGTTCGAAGATGATGCATTATGTCCTAAATGTACGATGAAGTTCCTACCCCCACAAAGAGCTGTTAGATTTGCATATACGTTTGCTCCTTGATGAAATAGAATTCAGAGATGAATCGAGGATGTCACCCAGTCTACCAAACTACTGCAAAATCGAAAATTGAGTACAAGCAATTGCTATACCTCAGCCAACATGTAGGAAAGATATGCCATCAGAAGCATGAGGGATACTTCACGAACGGAAGAATGTCTGCACAGATATGAACATCTAAGTCCCGACTATTGCATAACCACAAGGACTCATTCACATTTACAATTTTTATAGGACAATGTAGATTCCAAGTCTCCATGTATGCCTACGGAAGCACCAAAGACAAATTACCTCCCAAAGTATAAGCCCCTCAGAATGTATGACGTTAGAAGTCCAGCCTGCATGAAGAAACGGGGACAGACTCAGCAACGCGAACGGTCTATTCATTTTTCTCCAGTTTTGTCTCAGAAAGGTAAGAATTTCTCAGTGTTTGAGCAACACTGAGATGCAATCAAATTATATTTTGGAGTGTCCGATGTGCATATGTGAGGGTTATTTCTGTCTTGGAGTGCTTATGCTAGGTGCATATCGAACTCCCACAAAACATTAGACTAACATCGCCACGTAAAATGAAGTTCACGCCCAATATCTAAACCCACAAGGCCAAATGTTTAGTGTGGTTATCAAGTTCAACGCAAATTACCTTAAGAGGAATTACAAATGAATCGTGCAAGAGTATATTGAATTCTTAATCAATTGGAAATAGCTATATCCTGTCTTTACCACATCATACGGAATTAAAAGAGTCCAAAACTCACAGAAACTCCAAGAGCGGTGCTTGTGGAGAACAGGTACAGAAAATCTAGAAAGACATGGAAAGCCGACCAACCGTTGAATCTATCGACATCAATCTTCTGCACCGCATTGAAGAGAACAACTGATGTAGCATCATTCACAACTCCTTCCCCAAAGACGAGGCTGTAAAGCAACGGAGTCTCGTCTTGATGAAGAACCTACATATGCAGCCAATGCAGATGTAACTAGTTGAGTTAACGAACATGACGCACAATCTCACATGCCATTATACTAACCTGCAATGTGCATACAGTATCCGTCGATGAAAATATTGCTCCAATACCTTAATCAAAACAACAGTTACACCGGTTAATATGTCGGTGAATTAGGTGACATGAATAACGATAAAGCAAACAAGGAAATTCAGATAGAACGAACAGACCAAGGTAGTCACGAACGGTCAATCCATTGAAATTAAACTTGGGAAACAGCCACCAGCTACCTATATCGATCGACGATGAACGTTAACCAAATAATAAGATATACGACGAGCGCAAAACCTCTGGAATGATGGATTACCAGCCGTGATAATACTTGACGATATGAAAACCCCAATAACTCCAAACGACATAATAGTTAAGAAGTTATGGAAGAACTGCTTCTTCTTCACCTGGAATCTGGATAAGATATGTATACACAACATGTCATTCTATACGTAACGGAATTATAATTTAAGATAAAACTTCTTACCCTGCATTAAATATTATCGGCGGGAGTAGATAAATGAAGAACAGCTCTTCATTAAACCTAAGTATGTGGGAACTTTTTCCCTTGCTTATCAGAAGTATTATCGTCCCCGATATGAGACCCTGTGCATCAGTGGAGTAGATTATTAATCGGAGCCAGTGAAAAGCTAAACAGATATGCTGTAAACTAAATGTAAAATAAATAAGAAATCAGACGAACCAAACAATTCAGGGAAGCTATGAAAAGGAGTATCGAAGTTTTTACGAGGTATTATTCGGTTTCCCTCAAAACTTTGATGCTGTGTTTGTCGGCTAGATGGTTAAAGGAACTCGTTGGAACGACAAAAGCTATATTTCTGTGTCTTCTGGTCATATATCCAGCTCGACATGAACAACAACAACAACAACAACATACACAGTGTGATCGCACACGTGGGCTCTGGCGAGGGTGGGGTGTAGGAAGACCTTACCCCTACCTTTGTAGGGGATCGAGGTTGTTTCCGAAAGATCCTTGTCTTGAGAGAAGCGGTTTTCAAAATGAATAAGACGGAAAAATATGTATAATCAATTAGTTTCTCCTTCCTTAGGCTACGAGATGAATGAGTACCACCTCTACACGGTGGTTTATATATATATGAGTACCACCACCACTACCTCAGGTAAAATAGAGAGGTTGTTTCTGATAGAAACAGCCTGGCTCACCACCAAACCACCACGAACAAGAAACTGCAAGACACATGCATAACACTGTGACTACAGGCACAACTACACACATGCATAACACTGTGACTACAGGCACAACTACACACAACAGAATGATACAAGAAACAAGACACCCATAGATTAATACTATAAACTATCAATATGAAATCGCCAACACCACCAAACCACCACAAACAAGAAACTGCAAGACACATGCATAACATTGTGACTACAGGCACAACTACACACAAATTTATACACAACGGAATGATACAAGAAACAAGATACCATGGATTTATACTATAAACTAGCTATCCGAAATCACCAACAACACCAAACCACCCCAAACAAGAAACTATAAGACATGTGCATAACACTACGACTACAAGCACAACTATACACAACAGAATGAAACAAGACACCATGGATTAATACTATAAACTATCTATCCTAAATCACCAACGAAACTAAACCACCACAAACACTATCTATCCGAAATCACCAACAGCACTAAGCCACCACAAACAAGAAACAAGACACATGCATAACATTATGACTACAGGCACAACTACACACAAATTTATACACAACAGAATGACAGAATGACACAAGAAACAAGACACCACAGACTAATACTATAAACTATCAATCCGAAATCAGCAACACCACCAAAACCACCTCAAACAAGAAACTACAAACACATGCATAACACTATGACTACAGACACAACTACACACAAAGAAAGCAGGGAGTATCACTTCAACAACTACTACAACACACTCATTGTATTCACACAAAGTGGGGTCTGAAGAGGATAAAGCGTACGCAGTCCATACCACTACCTCGTATGAAGTAGAACAGAGGTTGTTTCCAATAGACCCAGCTCAAGACAATCACCAGTATAAATAGATTAATACTATAAACTATCTATCTGAAATCAAATCAAATTCAGTCTACATAGTACTAATTCACAACAAAGAAAAATGTTGATACATACAATGATAATGGCTGTGATGGACTCATTAACCCATCGATTTTCTTCAAGTAAATGACCAATCACCAAACACAAACACAAAATTGCCACAAATACTGTTATTGGTACCACCATCTTATGACTACTACCATTCCCAATATCATCACTCACATAATCAAATATTCCCATTTCTTTTTATTTTTTTTCTATGATGAATCAAATCAACACAAATATTTTTATTTGCATGAAATAAAGTGGAAATTGAGAGTTACTAAAAAAAGAAAAATAATAAAATTTTGAGGTGTTGGCTAGATAAAATTGACACGTTGTGGAATAGGACGAAAATAACATGCAACAAAGTACACAAGTGTCGAAGTGTTAGTACTATGTACTTTTTTGTCTTTTTACTGTACCTTATCATGAGTATCTTTTGGATATACTTTTTTTTGTTTTCTCATTCGCATAGGAACCCGACTAATTTGAATATCCCGCATTGAACCTAACTAATTTGTATTTGCACTGGATAGGGCCTATTCGGGGGTAGCGCTTCCAATAAAGTTTTTTTCATGCCCACAATCAAGCTCTCGATCTCTAATTAAGGATGGAGCAGCCCCATCCGTTGCCCTTCCACCACAACCCATATTGGTATCTTTTGGATATACTTATATAAGAGTGAATGAGTCTTTTTGCTCCCTAAGTTATCACGTTGTTCTAATTTCAGTATCTGTAATATCTGACGAAATATTTTTAACCTTCAGTTAAACAATATGTGCAGTTTTAATCTATGGCTAACAAATTTCATTAAATTAAACGAAATGATGATTATAAATAAAACATTTTGAACATATATTTCAAGTTTTCATTTGCTCGCTAGTTATTTGATAATAAATAATTAATTGAAGGTTAAGGGTAAATGAAGCTTTTCCTCCCTTGAGTTGTCACGTTGTTTTAATTTTAGTTTCTGTAATATATGAAGAAACGTTTTTAACCTTCAGTTAAGCAATCTGTGTTGTTTTGCTTCATGGCTAACAGATCTCATCAAATTAAATGAAATGATAACTGTTAATAAAGTGCTTTCGACATAGAGCATACAAGTTTCATTTACTCGTCGATTGTTTGACAATAAATAATTAATTTAAAGTTAAAAATATTTTTACTAATAACTGTCATTCCATTTAATTTGATGATATCTGTTAGTTAGCGGTCAAAATAGCACACATTATTTAATTGAAGGTTAAAAATACTTAATTGGATGTCACAAAAATTGAAAGTGAAATAACGTGATAATTCAAGGACTAAAAACGTCATTTGCTCTACTTATAAAATAGTACTTCCTCCGTTCCTAAATAATTATCATCATTTTTATTTGTACTTCTCTTAAAAAAAATATTAACTCAATCCAACTTGTATTCATAACAAAATAAAATTCCCATCTTCAAATATCATTTTCACTATAAAAATAAAAATATATGACCAAACGGCCTCGGGTTTTGATTTTGATGAGTATAAGGTATTATGTCGGTAAAAAGTATCAAGTATAAAAAAAATTAATGGATAAATTAATCATCACGAAAAAAATAATAGAATAGTACTTTCTCTGTCCCATTTTATCCGTCTCAAATTTTCTAATCTGGTGTCCCATTTTACTTGTCCTTTTTTATTTATCAAGACAAGACAATTTTTTTTTCATATTTTACCCTTTGCATTAATTACTTTTTCTTTAAATTAAAATGTAAACATCATTTAATAGGGGTACTATGATAAACTAGTCATGTTATTTATTATTTTTTCTTAATAGCTGTGTCATCCCAATTTGGGACGAGTAAAATGGAACGGAGGGAGTATTATTTAGTGGACTCTAGGTTTTTGAGTTTTGAATAAAGTCAAAATATAAACTATTAAGAAGCGTAGTGAAATCGATAAGATTCATTCATTCATCTGATTTTGATGAGTATAGAGTATTGTGTCGGTAAAAAGTATCAAGTATCAAAAAATTTAATGAATAAAATTAATCATCGCGAAAAAAGAAAAGAAAAAGATGAATAGAATATTATTATTTAGTGGGCTCTAGGTTTTTGAGTTTTGAATGAAGTCAAAATATAAACTATTAAGAAGCGTGGTGAAATCGATAAGATTCATTCATTCATATTTTTATTAGAACCTGAATATAAATATCGAACATCTTATAAAAAATCTAAAACTCTAACCTAAATTCATCTTTTGTAGGTTCACTCGATAACATCGCATTACAAAATAGTTTGGTAGATTTAATTTTTTGTTATCATGAAATTTGTCATCAAGACATATAGTCCTTACGCAGTCTGCTATAAAACAAACTTATGATGATATAACAGAGATTAGTAGTTATAACTCTTAAGCAGTATAATCAATCTAAACTTGAATGAGTTAGACGAATTAAATATATTGGATTGGAATTAATCGAGCTAATTAATGAGAGGTCAATAATCAACTTAAACTTGAATTGGTTAGGTTGATTAAATGGATCGAATTGCTATGGATTGAGCGGATTAATAACCCAAAACTCAAATGAGTTAGGTTGATTAAATAGATTGTATTAAAATGGATTTAACTGATAAATTAGTGAGTCGATAATCAATCCAAATTTAAATGAGTTAGTCGGATTAAATAGAATGGGTTGAAATTGATTGAACTAATAAATAATCGGTTAATAATTAGTCCAAACTTAAACGGGTTAGATGGATTAGATAAATTTGGTTTGATTTTAGGACAGACAACATAAATTCCGACAGTTTGGAGCTTAATTACAGAAAATCTCGATATTTGCATAATTATTAAAAAAATTGATTTTTGGTCGTGACATAATAAAATTATTACAAAAAATACTTGTGATTTTTTTTTTAAGTGGTCTCATATAAGACGTCAAGTTAATTTAAAACATTAAAAATTAATTTATCATTTTACGTCTATTTTACCCTTTTTATTAGATATTAAGTATTAATTTTTTAATACTTAATTGACTTAAAATAATTAATTATGGATAATATACTGAAATTACGATTGAAGCAGTTAAACAGTCATATCATAAATATCTATTTTAGGTTTTTATTAAATATTATTAATTTGTTAATACATAAATGACTTGTAATAATTACTTAGGGACAATGTAGTAAAATCACGATTAAAGAAGGTGAAGCAGACATATCGACCATGAGCAGCCTGTTTCAACTGCTTATTATGACTTCTTATATGGGATACTAATAATATAAATTTTTAATGCTTAAATAACCATAATAAGTAATTAGGGATGATATAAAAAATCACGATTGAAACAACGAAGTAAACATGTATTTGAAGTGATATAACACAATAACTAAGGAAATTACTTATGGAAAAAAAAAATCTAAGTGAGCCTTATATAAGATGTCAAGCTAATTTAAAACATCACGAGTTAATTTATTATTTTATATCTATTTCATCTTTTTTATTAAATACTATTAATTTTTTAATACTTAAAAGACTTATAATAATTAATTAGGGGTAATATGATAAAATTACGATTGAAACAATTGAAGCAGACATATTAGAAATATTTATTTTATTTATTTATATTAAATATTATTATTTTTTTAATACAAAAATAATTTATAATAATTACTTAAAAATAATACAATAAAAATACAATTAAAGCAACTAAACGTCAATCTGCTGCCTGCTTCAGCACTCAAACTTCCTCTTATATATAACTAATAAAATAATATATTGTAATCTAAGGGATATAGTACTTATTTATTTTACCTTGATTTTACCACCACAAGTTGTTGCTGCTATTTATAGTACGCAGTGCTTCCACCGTCCTCTCTTTCCAAGAAGTCTATCAACACTTTCACACATATCACTAAATATTTTGCTGTCCTTCTCTCGATCTTTCCAAACAGGAGTTGGTTGATTGTGCTCTTTAGTTGCTTAGCTCCTCTTGAATCTTCTCCAAACAAGAGTTTGGTTGGCTATTCTCTTATTTTGTCCAAACAGGAGTTGGTTGATTGTGCTGTTTAGCTGCTAGCTAGCTACTCTTCTCGATCTTTCCAAACAGGAGTTGATTGATTTTGCTCTTTAGTTACTTCTCGATCTTTCCAAACAGGAGTTGGTGGATTGCCTCTTCGGCCCACGATGTCTCTGAGCAACAACATTACAGCTTTATTGAACTTCGTTGCCTTCATGTGTTCCATCCCAATAACAGCATCAGGTATCTGGTTAGCCTCGAAGCCAGACAACGAGTGTATCCACTGGCTACGATGGCCGGTCCTCTTCATGGGCCTTGCAGTTATGCTCGTCTCGTTAGCTGGCTTCGTGGGCGCTTACTGGAAGAAAGAGGGACTCTTAGGTGTCTACTTAGTCTGTATGGCCATACTCATAGTCCTCCTCCTCGTCCTCCTCGTCCTTGCCTTTGTCGTTACGCGCCCTAGTGGCGCGTATTCCGTGCCAGGAAGAGGTTACAGTGAGTATAGGCTCGCTGGTTTCTCTTCTTGGCTACAGAATCATATTACTGATGCTGATAGTTGGAGGAAGATAAGGCCCTGTTTGGCTGATTCTGAAATTTGTCCTAAGCTTAATAGTGAGTTTGTTAATGCTGATCAGTTCTTTGCTGCTCATATCTCTCCTATCCAGGTAAATTTTGTTTCACCTCAACAAATTTTTTTCATAAATTCAGCCAAGAATTAGTAAGGAGTCTGGTGTGAAGTATGAAGTATAATAATAGTTTCTGTATATCAAATTCAGGATTAATTATCTCGGAATAATTTGTTACCGACCAAACAAGCCCTATAGAGTAAGATAGTCCTTATTCTTCTATTGAGTTGGAAGGATTAGTTGTCAGATGAATTTTGAAGGAGAAACTAGTCGAAATTTTAGTAGGACTAGTAGCGCCAGGGTGTGGTCTAGCGGTCGATGAAGTGGATTGAGCACCGTGAGGGTTTGCTCTCAATTTTCAATAGAGATAAGCACTAGGTGATTTGTTCCTATCTGTTCTAACCTTGGTGAACAGAGTTGTACTTGTTGCTAGTGGAAGGTGGCTGATATATAAAAAAACAAATTTTAGTGGGACTAAGAATTATTTGGTTGATTATTGTATTGATGTTTTTCAATTAACCTCTTTACCCACTCCTACCCCCACCCCACCCAAAAAAGCTTTGTTGTTCGGACTCTTAAAAAAAATGTTGTATCCGTGTAGAATCCTTCAAAATTGAACTATTTTTGAAGGATTTGACATGCATCCATCGACATTTTGAAGAGTCGGAGCAACATAAAAAAAGGTGGGTGGGGTGGGGGAGGGGGGTGTTGAAGCATCAGCATATTTGCTTTTGTTATTTGTCAAAAGGGTAAAAGTAAAAGAAGAGCAAGTATTTGGTGGTTGGAGAGTTTGAGAAAACAAAAGATAAAAGGGGTAAGGCATGTATTAAAGTGTAGTGTGTACTAGTGTTTTTTTTGGTTTCTCAACCTAGTGTTCGGTATTCGTATTGGAGCTTCAATTAATTCGGATCGCGTCTTGAGCTTCGGTTAATTTGGATTGCGCACTGCAGAGCCTATTCTGGGGGCGTCTCTCCCAACAAAATTTTCTCCGGGGCTCGAGCCCAAGACTTCTGGTTAAGGATGGAATAGTCTCATCACTACACCACTGCTGGTGTACTACTACTCTACTATAATGAACTTTAAATTTGACTTCAATTGCTGCATCATTATATGAGCATTTTTTTTTAATTTGTATAATATAATTAGTGTGTGTTAGTTATGCAATATTCATTATTCAAAGAGTTATGGTGGGACCTACCATGAGAAATTGTTGGTGAATGAAAGGATAAGTACATAATATTGAAAGACAATTAGTTGAGTTTGTCATCTTAATATAGTGCAAAAAATGCATTATTGCTCATATCAATCAATATACTATATGGTGAGCTTGGCCCACTTATCTAATTTACCAGCTGGTTGTATAATGTTAAATCTAGATTTTTCTATCTGATAATAATGCCTGGAATATATATATATATATATGTACTTACTATTTGTGTGTCTTGTAGTTCCTTGTTCATGATGTTTTGGTGATGTTTGTGATTTTCTGATAGATTCCGTATAGCATTACTTCATAGGTGTGTTGTTTCTTTTATTATCTAGTCGGTGTGTTATCTCATTTTGTTTGTTGTTTCTATCTTTATTGTTATTGTTATTTGTCCTGGGTCGAAGGTCTATCGGAAATAGCCTCTCTACTTCGTCTGAGGTAGTGGTATGGACTGCGTGCACTTTACCTTCCCCAGACCCCAAGGGTCTATCGAAAACAGTCTCTCTACTTCGCCTGAGGTAGTGGTATGGACTGCGTGCACTTTACCTTCTCCAGACCCCAAGAGTCTATCGAAAATAGTCTCTCTACTTCGCCTGAAGTAGTGGTATGGACTGTGTGCACTTTACCTTCTCCAGACCCCAAGGGTCTATCGCAAACAATCTTTCTACTTCGTCCGAGGCAGTGCTATGCACTGCGTACGCTTTACCTTCCCAGGACCCCAAGGGTCTATCGGAAACAGCCTCTCTACTTCGTTTGAGGTTGTGGTATGGACTGCGTATACTTTCCTCCCTAGACCTCGAGGGTCTATCGGAAACAGCCTCCCTACTTCTTTTGAGTTAGTGGTATGGACTGCGTACACTTTATCCTTCCCAGACCCCAAGGGTCTATCAGAAACAGTCTCTCTACTTCTTCTGAGGTAGTGGTATGGACTGTGTACACTTTACCCCAGACCCCAAGGGTCTATCGAAAACAGCCTCAATACTTCGTCTGAGGTAGTGGTACGGACTGTGTACACTTTACGCTCCCCAGACCCCAAGTGTCTATCGGAAACAGCCGCTCTACTTCTTCTGAGGTAGTGGTATGGACTACTGCGTACACTTTACACTCCCCCGGACCCCACTTTGTGGGAATACACTGTGTATGTTGTTGTTGACACAACTTTTGGTCTTTTGTGTAACTTGATTTTGCAGTCAGGATGTTGTAAACCACCAACAATTTGTGGGTACCAGTTTGTGAATCCAACTGTATGGAGTAACCCAACAAACACAATAGCAGATCCAGATTGCACCATTTGGAACGATGACCCAAGCCAACTTTGCTACAACTGTGATGCATGTAAAGCTGGTTTATTGGGAAATCTCAGAAAAGAATGGAGGAAAGCAAATCTTATTCTCATCCTAACTGTTGTGGTTCTTATTTGGGTATATGTTATTGCTTGTAGTGCTTACAAAAATGCTCAAACCGAACAACTTTTCCAACGTTACAAACAGGGTTGGGCTTGATTTCGTTCCTACTTATTCAGTTTTCGAAACTGTTTGAAATGATGTTGGTTGTAGTAATGCAGTTTGGCTTTTGCTATGGGAAAAAAGACATATTTAGGTGCTAGTTTTGTATTTCAGTTTGTACATATTCTTTTGACCATATGTGGAATTCATGCGTTGTAGGCTTTTGCATTTGGATGGTTACAATATATACTCTTTGTCCCATTTTATGGATAGAATCCTTTCATTCATTCATTCATTCATGTATTCTTTCATTAGAACTTGAAACATAAATATCGAACACCGAATGAGAAATCCACCGGATTATATAAACTATTATATATGTTTATAGTATCCTTGTATTTTTTTCACCTGAGGTAGTGGTATGATTTGTGTACACAATCCTTTCATTCATTCATTCATTCATTCATGTATTCTTTCATTAGAACTTGAAACATAAATATCGAACACCGAATGAGAAATCCACCGGATTATATAAACTATTATATATGTTTATAGTATCCTTGTATTTTTTTCACCTGAGGTAGTGGTATGATTTGTGTACACTCTACCCGCTTCAGACCCCACTATGTGGAAATACACTAGGTGTGGTGTTGCTCAAGTGGGCGAACTCCGGCCGTAGAACATTTTTGCAACAGGTCAAGGATAAATTGCTAAGGAAAAATGTGTGAAGCATAATGGAGGGCATTTATGTATCATTTTCAATAGTTCGACAGTATATATATCACCTTTTTCCGACTTTTTGAAGTACAAACACTTCACCTTACTCACTTTGTGATATGCAAGAAATCATAAAAAGGGGCAGCCCGGTGCAAAAGCTACCGCTATGCGCAGTATTCGGGGAAGGGCCCCACCACAAGGGTGTATCGTACAAAGTCTTACCTTGCATTTCTGCCAAAAGCTGTTTTCAAGGCTTGAACCAGTGACCTCCTGGTCACACAACAGCAAGTTTACCGGTTACTCAAAGAAATCATAGTACTCAACATTCTCAACAATGATAAACCAGAAGGTTGAATGACCACAAGACTTGTCTGAATGATATAGCCAAATAGAAAACATAAGTGATGCAAAGATGAACATGTCCTCAAAATCACGTGACATCACATTACAAAAAAGTTTGCCAGATCTAATAGATAAAGATGTTCATAATTCTCATTCTATCAAGAGGAGTAATAACAGAAGCAAACTGATATAAAACTTATGATCTTAAGCAGTAGCACCACTTGCACCCTTTCCTTTCTTTTTCTGTAGCTTCTTCATGTAAAACTCCAACTCCTTACCCTCCAAGATGTAACTGTCAAAAAGTTAAATGACAAATGTAAGAAATAGAGGTAGAGCCAGAATTCGACGTTTGGGGGTTCTGAATTAAAGACGGGACAACGATCTCGAGCTAAAAAGGATAAACATTGGCAAGGGCGAGGTTTGAACCCACAACCCCCACACAGCGGAAGGTTTTTCCGCCTTGCTGTTGACCACTGAGGCATCATCTTATTGATGTTGTGGGGGGTCCGACGTTTTTATTTATATATTTATTGAATTTTCTAATACAAATACGAAGTCTATGAAAAAAGCTACTTTGTTTTCTCCAAACCCCCACAATTACACTAGCTCCGCCCTTGGCAATAATCAAACTTGATCTAAAATAAAAGTATGAATACACACAGAATTTAAGAAACGAAGGCCTTTGAAACATATGGTCATAAACATGTCACGACATTACTGTAGTTTCAAGACTACAAAGACTTGCTGTTTTAAACATTTTATAACATCCGCGTGCCAATAAGAGCTTCTCATTAAGGGTAAAATGAGAAGTTCGAGTTAAATTGTTTCCGAATTTTGAAAGGTTAAACTATTTTTGGAACGAACTAGAAAGAAAACGTTGTCACATAATATGGAACAGATGGAGTATTATATATTCTCCAAGTCCAAAGTTGAAGTCACAGCTAATAGATTCCAAAAGAAACATAAGGTGAGATATTGAGAACCAAACATATACTATTGTATTAAGATCAAAGGAGAATATAAGCTGATTAACAATCTAGTTTAATCATTTTTAACATTACGTAAAATGCTTTTATTAGTTTAATCATTTTTCATCAGGGGCTATATTTAAATCCATATCAACAAGGAAAAGATCATTAAGAGCCTGTTTGGATTGGCTTATTTTAGGTGTTTTTAAGCCAAAATAGCTTTTAAGCACTTTTGAAGTATTTGGATAGATTAAAAAGGTGCTTATAAGCCCTTGGTTTAGGTTAAAATGTTAAGAATAAGCCAAAAAAGCCATAAGTTAGAATTTCCAATTATGGCTTTTGGCTTACAAGTCAAAAGACAAAAGCCAAAAGCCAATCCAAACGGGCACCAATTCCGTCACATATGAACTTAGTTTAGTCATGAAAAATCAGCAATGATGCAAATTTCGTCTCATAGCCAAAAAAATTTAAGATAATAAATACTAGACCTCAAGACTGGCAAATTTAAGTTAGCACGGTTTCAAGTTTTCATAGTTTAAAAAAATGTATGCATGCCATTAAATGCATAACATCAAGGTATAACATTAGTGTTTCGCAGGTTGATAAAGTGAAATGGAAACTGCAGATTTGAGCTTTGACAGTTCTCTAAAAAAGATTAAATAGAGAGAACAACACATACCCATCAGCACGGCCGCATTGGCCAGGTCGTGACGAGATTGCAGCCAATAGACGACCACTAGCAAATTGCTCTTCAACATGTGGGTCAATCTTACGATCCTGTTGACGCTTTTCCAGCTTTCTTTGGACATGGTTACTTTTCTTCTCCTCTGCAGCAGCCTCAGGAGCCTCCTGTGAAATCAAATAGAAACCTTCACATAATGCACTGAGAATCTATGACGATCAAATCAGTAGAACACAATGTTGTATTTATATACTAGGACAACAATTACCAGAAGTGACATTTGAAAAAGATCAAGAAAATTCTTCACAAAAAGAAGAGGAAGAGAAGTTCAAAAAAAAATTAACACAAAGAACGATGCATGGATTCCACTTGCATGAGAAGCACCACATATAGCACAAGAAACACTTCTAGCTTCGCTGACCCTCTACCAAAACATCTTGCAATTAAGTGTGTCCAAATTGCATTTGGGTCAATAAGTTCAATAAATCGATTATCAAATCAAAAGAAGTGGATCATCATGAACAAAAGAGCCTACATATATAGGATAAGAAAGGCATTTGCGCAAATACCTCTCCTTCCTTCTTGGCAGCACTCTTCTTCTTGCGACCAACTTCAACACCATAGTGCTGGAGGTACCACTGCTTAAATGGAGCCGCATCAACCTGAACAATAGCGCTCTTCACAAGAGTTTGTGTCCTAACCAACTCATTGTTTGAGGCGTTGTACACCACATCCAATAAACGGGTCTTCCTAGTAACAGCTTCACTGCCCCAGGAGTAGTTTCCAGTGTCCAACCTCAACGCACGCCACTTCACATTTCCTCCTCGGACCCTTATCCTCCTAACAGTCTTAGCATTATGCACCAGCTTTGTATTTGCAGACTGCCTTCCCATCTCATACCTTCACAGAGACATGAAATCAAAAGTCAACTTCATAATGTACTTAGGTGATTAGAATTTGAGAAGATCTACGATTTCAAAAAAGAATTTGAGAAGATTAGTCTAAAGAAAAGACTAGGATCAACTCACTGTAATTAGGTAACAAAAGCCACCAATCTTTACCACCCTAATGAATCTACAGTTCTCATTTTATAAAAAGTCTAGCTTCATCAAACAGTGGACACTCAATAAATTAAACACACTCAAACTCTAATTAATATGGATCAACTACATCAATCCTCATGTAGCATCCATTTCTGCTATATTCAGGTCCAACAGCAGAATATCCAATAAATCAATTACACTCGATTTGGTCTACTATGTCAGCCCTACGTACCCACCATTCCACTACATTCAGATCAAACTATCAGACAGTCAACAACAACATACCCAGTGTATTCTCACCTAGTGGGGTATGGGGAGGGTAGAGTGTACGCAGACCATACACTATCCTGACAACTATCCTGACAATCAATAAATCAATTTTATATTCAAATCCGAAGTTACCCTTAATGAATCATATGAATTTTTTGTGTCGATTCCATTCTACTCAGCTCCAAAAGCAGAATATATTCAATATATCAACTACACTCATCCCAAATTAGTTTGTTCGACTATATCAATCTTACATACACATTTCACTACATTTAGGTCCAAGCAGCATTAGTAAACTATGTTAAAACCTTTGCATCCATTCCACTGTATCCAGTTACGAAATAGCATAAAATATTCAACCGATCAACAACTATACTCATCCCAAAATTAGCTCGTTAGATTATATCAATCTTATGTACACATTTCACAAGGAGCAATAAAATGACAATTTTACTAAATTACCCTTTAAATATAATTTCAACTTAAAAACAATAATTTCTACTTACTTTCTCTTCTTCCTCCATGCCTTCTTCTTACCTCCAGTAGCACGTCTCTTGTGCATCGAATCCCGAGAAATACCTATTACAAAACACCAGATCAAATTTAAATCGTGCAACCTTATCTTCACGCAATTACACTATTAAACGGCAGCCCGATGCACTAACACTCCCATTATGTGCAAGGTCCAAGGAAGAGCCTCACCACAAGAATGTATTGTACGCAGCCATATCTCGCATTTCTGCAAGAGGCTGTCCGTGACCCTCCTGGTCACATGGAGGTAAACTTTATCGGTCACTCCAAGACTCCCTTTCAAAGGTACATTTCGGTGCACTAAAGCTCCCACTATGTGTAGTTTACGAGAAAGGACCCCACCACAAAGGTGTATTATTGTACGCAGTCTTACCGTGTATTTCTGCAAGAGGCTATTTCCAAGGCTTGAACTCATGACCTCCTGATCACATGCTAGCAACTTTACCAATTACTCCAAAGTTCACTTCAAAGGGCAACCCGGTGCACTAAAACTCCCACAATGTGCAGGATCCGGGAAAGTGCCCAACCATAAAGGTGTATTGTATGCAGTCTTACCTTGCATTTCTGCAAGAGGCTGTTTCGAAGGCTTGAAATCCGTGAGCTCATGGTCATGACAACAACTTTACCGGTTACTCCAAGGCTCCCCTTCAACATTAAGCATACACCAATAACACACTATGCTCTATGCTACACAGTGCACAACATTTACTACTCCAAACAAAATACATATCAAATTTTACTCTTTCAACCTTATCTTTACGCAATTACACTATTAACAAAGATAAAATGGAAGCTAAAATAATCTATTTCATTACCCATGGTTGCCGGCGACGGAAGATACTTAGGGTTCCGGTGATTTTCGCACTGCGGCGGCAGAGGGATCCTTAAAGTGAGACGGTTAAATGAGAATTCGCTGGGTTTATATATGATATGTAAAACCCTAGATGTAATTTGAAAAACCCGTTTTGCCCTCTGTTTACATTTTAGTCCTTGTGGTTTAATTTTTAACACAATTTAAGTACCTCACTTTTTATTTGTTTTAATTTGGTACATTTCACTTTATATGGTGTTTAATAAATCATAAATTGAATGATTAATTTTACTATTTTAACCTTTATTCATATTAATGACATTCATTAGGCATAGGAATAGACGTTGAAATTGTAATTGTTCGCATTTAATGTATACGATTAATTGTAGGGATAAAATAGGAAAAACCAATTAATTCTATTCAGATTTAGTCAGTGATCAACTAATATGGACGTACATGATCAACTGAAATTGGACGTAGGAGTACAGAGTTTGATTTTTGAGTAGTTGTGAGTGGAAACAACTTGCAAGATTGCATACATTTTTGAGTAGTTGTGAGTGGAAACAACTTGCAAGGTTGCATACAATAACAGACCTTTTCAGTCCGCCCTTTCACGGAACCTCGTGCATGACGAAAGTTTTAGTTCACTGAACTGTCTTATTTTAGACGTGACCTGTGAGCGGAAAGTTATTTTGTTTTGGTTTTTAAATTTTCGATAACCAGTGTACTTTCTTTTTGCTATGTTGTTCTGATTCTTTAAAAATGTTTGAACCTCTAAAGTAGTGCATTTTTTAAGAGCTCGAGTCAGATACGGCAACATTTTAGAAATTTCAAGAAACATAGCAAATAACAACATATCGATATAATCCCACAAGTGAGATATGGGGAGGTTGTGAAGGCAGAGAGGTTGTTTCCAATATGACCCTCGACTCAAGTAAGCACATCAAGAATCAAGTACGTAAAAGAAATACAATAGTGAAGAAACCAAACTGAAAACAACTACGACGAACACAAGTAGCAACAACAAATAATATGATAACCGAAGCAAAGGGCGAAAGGTAGCCCGATGCACTAAAGCTCCGCTATGTGCAAATTTCGAGGAAAGGACCCACCACAAGGGGTATTGTGCGTAGCTTTACCTTACATCTCTGATGTTTCCAAGGCTTGAACCTATGACCTCTTGGTCACATGATAGCGACAAATACCCTATCAGCAACAAATACTGATAAGAGAACTAGACAACGCAACTACCTACTACTTTTCTGCCCTCCTCTATATCTTCCTATTTAGGGTCATGTCCTCGGTAAGACCATACAAGTCAAAACACAACAACAACAACAACATACCCAGTGTACTCCCACAAAGTGGGGTCTGGAGGGTCTAGAGAGGATAAAGTGTACGCAGTCCATACCACTACCATACAAATGAAGTAGAGATGCTGTTTCCGATAGACCCCCGGCTCAGGACAGATAACCGTAACCAACAAACAAACAAACAGAAAACATAAAAAGCACTTGATAAGCCATGCAAGTAAACACAAGGAGAAAACATTTTTCATGTGCAATATAGTCCCATACACAAACATAAAAGCTTCAAATATACTGTTTACAAAATCTGCAGTATCAAATGAATCAGAATATTCAATACTTATTCCCAATTGTTTCACACTAGTAAATCAAACATGAACTCACATACAACCCGAATGAAACGCAAATCCCAGAAAAAAGAGGGAAAACTATAAGAACAAACACCAGCAACTTCGCCGGTCACTACAGCGAAACGAAGCGCTAAAACGAGAAAAAAAAAAAGAATAAAAAAAATGATAAGTCTAACTCTCAACATAGTACCAGAGGTACTGGTCTTATCGCGGGATGAACGAACACATGAACTACAATAGACGGTATCATGTATACCTTGCAATCTGATATACATCTCGATCGAGTGCTGAAAGAAAAGAGCCTATATTGCTTTTACTATATTGATACTTTGAAACAGCTCACTCTGGATATGTATACTCACTCTTTCAGACAAGCGCCTCGCTAGCTCTATAGATCAGTTTTCTTATATCCAAACGTATATATAGATATATATATTGTGAGGGGTACTATAATTATCGACTTCCACTTCTCTTCTTTTACGTCTGTTCTCCTAAGTATCTTCAGATATCCAAGTAACGAAATCTCCTATGCTGCAATTCCTGGAAACAGTCAAAAATAAAGGATGAGCTGTCTCGATTTCTGAATAACAACTAGCATTCTATCAAGAAAGATAACATATGTACATTGCTTTCCTTTACGCATCCAACCGCAAGTTTAACAGAAATGATGGCAAACTGGTATCATACATCACTAATTGAAGAAAATCGTTTTATTTTTATATACTTGAACATTTGTATCCTTGAGATAAAACAAGTTTCCTCGACAACTTCTATATACGTGTAAGGCGGCTTATGCTGGCACCCCATTACCATGCAGGATTCAGTACTGCCCTCTTAGTCATTAGTGTTTGTTGGCTAGTCCAGGCCAGGGATTTTCATTGAGGGAATTCAGAAGTAAATATACGAACTAATCGAAGGGGGTTCAAAATGTACTATATATGCATAAAAAATATTTTTAACCACGTAAGAATAGTATAAAAACAGTATAATTTTCCGTCGAAGGAGGTTCGGATGAACCCCCTGGAGCAAAGGTAGCTCCACCACTGGTCTAGGCAACCCATGACACCGCAGGGGAGTCTCATCGCCACAGATGGAAATTGGATCTATAAAAGGAAGGAAAAACGTATCCCGTCTCCCCCTCGCCATACCTTTGTATCTACATATAATATATGAGTATGTGCACACGCGTGTATTAAAAATCAGAACCTCTGGCCACTCTTAACTAACGACAATAAATGTTGCTTGAATAGCTTGTGTTCTTTGCTTGAATAGCTTGTGTTCTTCTTTCTTCTGGTAGGAAAAGGTAAGTGGCTGGGATTCAAGGGCCGAGGAATTGTTCAAACTTAATAAGAAATTTGACGAAAGTTATTTCTACTACAAAAGTAGGGGCGCAAAACGGAATTTTCGTTATGTTTTTGACTCCTCCGAGCTCATCAAACTTCAAATCTTCTACTCAGAAACTTTGACGATAAGGTTTTACATTTCTTATAAGCTGAACTCAAATTTTGAACGTAAATAAGAGTGCTATCGAAAAGGCTACTCGTGGTTACTGTGCCTGTTCTAATTTTTTCCTAGCTAGGATCCTGCCAAAGAGAAGGTCCGACTTCCTTGTTGTATAGTTTTTTAATAAAATGATAAGATCAAATCTCGAGGACTGCAGTTTACGTATCTGTGTATAACCAATGTCTGGAAGTATAACACGATACATCTCAAATTTCAAAGCAACATACTCCAAAAGACAGGCTCGTGGTCAAACTAAGAAATGATGCAAAAGAGTTTATCGTATAAGTACCAAGGAAGGCGATTGGAAGTATAATATTACCTCTATTTGATTGTCTATTCGCAAGGCTATAGTTTCCGATATAATCCTCAGAATCTTTAGCTGAAACATCTGCTGGATTTCCAAGACCATATTCAAATGAACCAGAAGCGTCTGCATCAGAAGACACACCTTGCCAAGTTCGATCACCATACACTGAAGCACCGCGGAATTGATCTCCGTAAGACCCCTCATAAGCACCAGTTGATGCTGTAAACGATGAAGTTGTAGGAGCACCTGCTGCATTGTTTCTTCCAAGTCCTCCAGATCCCAGCCCATAATTATTTTCCCCACTCCTGAAATTCGCACCACCATATCCAGAAGAATTACCGGCCGGAGCAGAAATAAGAGAGCCCCAATTAGCAATGTTATTCCCAAAGACGCCATAATTTCCACTTCCAGATCCCACAAATGAACCTGGACCACCAGAACTTGCTGAAGCGTTGAGGCCAATATTTCCCCATAAATTCCTCGTTGGGGAACTAAGAAAAGAATCCCCTCTATTGCTGCTTGTGCTATATCCAATAGGAGTAGTGTATCTGCTTGAATTTGCACCGAAATATGGGTTTAGTATTCGCCCATAACCAAGATTATTGCTAAAGTTGGAAGCTCCTGCAAAGGTGGGGCTCAAAGCCGGGTCCAAATTGACACCCATTCCATAAGCAGGAGAAGCAAACTGAGAGAAACCGGCACGACCACCGCCAACTGGACTAAACCTGCCATCCATCCTGACCCCATATCCTCCAACCGATGCTAGATTATATCCCTGAGCAGCATAGTTGTTGAGGAAGTTGTTGGCTCTATTAAGTCCGTAATTGTATCCCATGAGAGGGCTGCGGTTGGGTGCTGGAGATAGCTCCTTTGGTACAGCGCGCTTTACTTCAACCATTTTACCATTTAGTTCATGAAAAGTCTTATACAATGTCCTATCAACTGCATCCTCGGAATCATAAGTTATAAACCCAAACCCTCTTGGTCTCTGAGTATTATGGTCATACATCACTACAACATCCGTAATTGTACCAAACTGATCAAAGTATGCCTTAAAATCACTCTCCGTAACAGTAGACGCTAAGCCTCCTACAAATATCTTTTTTGTGCGTCCAGGACCTGGAGATCCTTGAATGCTGCTATTGTTTCTATTTATTATTTGTTGATCATCCCTAGGAACAGCCTTCTTTGCCTCAACCTGAAAATCAGAAGCAACTTATTACTAGCAGAAACAGAAATGATTATCCATTTGATAAAGAGTCTGAAGTGTATATAAGTTTTACGTAAACAAGAGGTCTCTATCAATTGGCAAATTCAAAAGAATAACCAATCATTTAGCATAAATCTTTCATTACAGCTTTCCGGGCTTGTTCATAATTACACTTGTAGAGTTGAGTAGACTACCATTTGATTCGTGTATTTTGGTCATCGCATTACTTTGATGTTGTTACTATTTCTTTTTCTTGTATGCTATGCGATCGTGTACATTACTCTAGCAATTGCTGCATTCCTTTTCTTTTGCGTGTTATTAGATACGTGTTAACTGAGCCGGGGGTCTTTCGGAAACAGCCTCTCTACCTCTGCGAGATAGGGGTAACGTTTGCATACTCTCTATAGTCTACGCTCCCCAAACCCCACTTTGAGGGAATATACTGGGCATATTGTTGTTTTTGTTGTAGTTGAGTATACTACTCTAATCTCTCAGATGAAATATTACAATAACAACTATTATGGATCGATCTCAAACTAGTAGGGATCGACTTTATGAATCCTCTATGTCCACCTCACTCCAATATCTAAGATAAACAACAAGAACAACAACAACTACGCTTCAACTACAAAGAAGTTGGGCTCGGCTGGGCTCGGCTATATGAATCCTCACTGACCCAGTTTCTCCATTTAAATCCATCTAAGACAAAATTATAAAGAACTAAAAATGGAAAAAGAAGAATCACCGTTCGTCCATCAATCATATGCTTCTCCTTAACTACTCTTTCAGCAACAGCAGGATCGGCAAAGACAACAAAACCAAAACCACGAGCACGACCAGTATTACGATCTCTCATGATCACAGCTTCTACCACTTCTCCATATGAGCCGAAATATTCTTTAAGACGATCCTCATCCGTGTCCCAAGAAATCCCACCTATGAATAGCTTACCAAGATCCGACTCCATCATTTCTGCCATCATAAGTTCAATATCCACAAAAATAAGTTCCACCAACATAACAAAATCACATCTTGCACAAACTAATGCAAAAAATAAATACTACTCGACGATCACTAAAAATGTGAGAAAATTCTTCCACTCAACATAAAAAACAGTTCTATTTTTGCAATCGTAAGTTCACTATCCACAAAAATAAGTTTCACCCATATAACAAAATCACATCTTGCACAAGATAACTCAAAAAAAATACTACTACTACTACTAGACAAATTCATGTTGATTTCTCAGATGGTCACATTTCTTCTAGATTCCAATTTTCGTCAACAAAGAAAGTGACTTTCTGAAATAATAACTATTAATTGAGTAATCGTCTCAGAAATCAACACAGAACAAATTCAATCACTAGTAATCTATAATAGCAAAATTGACTACATCTGAATCAAATTTAACATAGGCTGATGACTACCATCTTGATATGAAAAAATCACATCGTGCACAAACTACTGCAAAAATATTAATACTACTAAGACAATCACTAAATTTGAGCAAAATTCTTCCATTCAACATAAAAGAAAGAAAAAAGAAGAAGTTCCATTTCTGCAATCATAAGTTCAATATCAACAAAAATAAGATTCACCCACACAACAAAATCACATCTTGCACGAGATAATGCAAAAGGTTAGTACTACTGCTAGACAAATTCAGGTTGATTTCTCATATGAGTGTTACTAGTTATTATCTCAGAAAGTCATCGCTAATAGTTATTATCTCACAAAGTCACTTTTTTTCTGCAATCATAAGTTCAATATCAACAAAAAGAAGCTTCACCAACGTAACAAAGTCACATCTTGGACAAGATAATGCAAAAGGTTGATACTACTCCTAGACAAATTCTGGTTGATTTATCATATGAGTGTTGCTAGTTATTATCTCAGTAAGTCATCGCTAATAGTTATCACAAAGTCACCTTTTTTCTTGATTCCAATTAACTATTAACTGAGTGACCATCTATGAAATCAAATCAACTCAGACAAATCCAATCACTAGGAATCTAAATTAGCTCAAAATTGCATACATCTTAATCAAACTTAACATAAGCAAATGATTACCAACTTGATATAACAAAATCACATCGCGCACAAGCTACTGTAAAATATTAATACTACTAAGACAATCACTAAATTTGACCAAAATTCTTTAACTCAATCATAAGTTCAATATCAACAAAAACAAGCTTCACCCACGTAACAAAATCACATCTTGCACGAGATAATGCAGAAGGTTAATACTACTGCTAGATAAATTCAGGTTGATATCTCATATGAGTGTTACTAGTTATTATCTCAAAAAATCATCGTTATTATCTCACAAAGTCACCTTTTTTCTTGATTCCATAAAAAGGGCAGCCTGAAGCACTAAAGCTCCCGCGATGCACAAGGTCCGGGGAAGGGTCCCACCACAAAGGTGTACTGTATGCATCCTTACTTTGCATTTTTACCAAAGGCTTTTTCCAAAGCTTGGACCCGTGACCTCTTGATCCCACGACAGCAACTTTACTGGTTACTCCAAAGCTCCCCTTCGAAAGGAGGGATGCAACATGAGGACTTCCCGGGGTCACCCATCCTAGTACTACTCTCGCCCAAACACACTTAACTTCAGAGTTCTGATGGGATCCGATGCGTTAGTGTTGGTATGATCGCATCCAAATTCAAATCAACTCACACAAATTCAATCACTAGGAATCTAAATTAGCTCAAAAATTGCATACATCTTAATCAAACTCAACACAAGCAAATGATAACCAACTTTACATAACACAAAATCTTGGCAATTCAAAAGAACCCCACATCAAAAAAAAAACACAAAAAGATCCAAAAATGTTGATAAACAAGAAAAAGAAAACAAACCTTATCTAGCAAAAATCAGGTGGGAATAAACTGATCAGACAGCAAGTGGCAAGTGTTGGATTCAATCCAAGAACATGGATCCTAGTACCATCAATCATAAAACAATCCAATGTGTCTGAACCAAAAAAAAAATCAAAACTTAATCAGATCAGATTCAACAAGACAACCTTAAAAAAAAAAAAAAAAAAAGTTTCAAGAAAATCACAATTTAACTAACTTGTTATCATACCATTTATAAAGATTGATGAACATATTATTTTTCAAGATTTAAAAAAAAAGCCAAATTGGGAAATTGTTAGAAACTATAACAAGAGATCTAAAAATGGGTGTGCATAGCTATATAGTTATTAATATTAATATTATTGTTTTTTGGAATAAGGTGAAAACAGAGGATGTGAGTGCTCATCCTCTACCTCTCTCTCTCCTCAAATGTCCCACTCTTTTTTATTTCACTTTTTTTTTTGTGTAATATATAATTAATTAAAAAAAAAAAATAAGTTCGGTGCACCAAAAGCTTTTGTTATATATGGGTTCATGCAAGGATCGAATCACAAAGATCTTTGGTATGAAGTGATATCTTAATATTTCTGTCAGAGGCTGCTTTCGTGACTCGGGCTCGTAACCTTCTGATGGTGTATGTATAAATGAAAATGGCTCGAGCTTGTAACCTTCTGATGGCGTCTGTATAAATGAAAATGACTCGAGCGTATAATTGAAAATGACTCAAGTTCGTAACCTTCTAATAGTGTATGTATAAATGAAAATGACTCGAACGCGTAATTTTCTGATGGTGTAAGTATAAATGAAAATGGCTCGAGCTCGTAACCTTCTGATGGTGTATGTATAAATGAAAATGGCTCGAGTTCGTAACCTTCTGATGGTGTATGTATAAATGAAAATGACTCAAGCTCATAACCTTGTGATAGTGAAAATGACTTGAGCTCGTAACCTTTTGATGGTGTATGTATAAATGAAAATGACTCAAACTCGTAGCCTTCTAATAGTGCATGTATAAATGAAAATGACTCAAGCTCGTAACCTTTTGATGGTGTCTGTATAAATGAAAATGACTCGAGCGTATAATTGAAAATGACTCAAGCGTATAATTGAAAATGACTCAAGCTCGTAACCTTCTGATGGTGTATGTATAAATGAAAATGACTCGAACTCGTAACCTTCTGATGGTGTATGTATAAATGAAAAAGACTCGAGTTCGTAACCTTAGTGTATGTATAAATGAAAAAGACTCAAGTTCGTAACTTTCTGATGGTGTATAAATGAAAATGACTCGAACTCGTAACCTTCTGATGGTGTATGTATAAATGAAAAAGACTCGAGTTCGTAACTTTCTGACGATGTCTGTATAAATGAAAATGACTTGAACTCGTAACCTTCTGATGGTGTCTGTATAAATGAAAATGACTCGAGCTCATAATCTTCTGATGTTGTATGTATAAATGAAAATGACTCGTGCTCGTAACCTTCTGATGACGTATGTATAAATGAAAATGACTCGAGCTCGTAACCTTCTGATGGTGTGTGTATAAATGATAAATAAATATCGAAGGAAATTGAATTTCTTTTTGAATAAATTACGGAGGTGTTCGGCTAAGTTGATAAGCTGATTAAATGAGCTTTAAAATATTTTTTAATACACATAGTGAAATTCCACAAATGAAATATGAGAACAGTAAAATGTATATTGGCGTAGCTATATTGATTTAAGGATGGTCACTCGAACATCCTTATTGAAAAATTTATAACGTACATATAGAAAATAGCAATGCGTATATAGGTCAAAATTCTTTAAAATTCACTTAAAAGCTTTTGATCGTGAATATCTAAATTGATTGTTTGTTGTCCAAAAATTCTTGTTTTGACAGTTCAATCAGATTCAATTTTCAATAGAGACAAACATTGGATAGTGTTACCAGGTACTTGATGCAGATGAGAGACGGTGCGTATTCCGTAGATTTAGTCGAAATGTGCGTAAACTGACCCGAACAACACAATTATAAAAAAGAAAAGATTATTCTCATAAATTTGGAACTATTTTTTAAGTATTTATAACAATTACATCAATTAAGTCAAAGAGACCAAAAAAATAAAATGAAATGAAACTACGTGAGTATATGTTTGTTGTATACATTTGGTTGTGGCAAATCGTTCTCTAAAAGAATACTACTACTACTACTATTATTATTATTATTATTATTATTATTATTATATAAAATATGGTCTATGAGCATAGGGCCAGCTTGTCTATATAGTAGTGTTTGTATGTAGAAAGTGATATGTTTGAAGTACAAAAATAAACAATTTTGACCACTATAGTAAAATGGGGTGATTGGAATCTCTTCATGAGCAGTGACGAAGTCAGAATTTTTGCTGAAGGGGTTTAAAATCTGAAAAAAAAATCACCGAAAGAGGTTCAACATCTACAATATATATATATATATATATAATATTTTAATCATGTATTAACAGTATAATTTTTGGTTGAAGAGGGTTCTCGGATAAACCCCCTATTACTAGGCTGGCTCCGCCTCTGTTCACAAGGTCTCGTGTTCACCCTCGTCCAACTAGAGTATGGTCGGAATTAAGGAGTTCGTTTTGTATTGAAAGTATTTTATGTCGTTCATTTCATCTGTGTTGTTTAATTGGTTAAAAGGAACGGTTTAATAAGACTGTAATGATGTAGAGTAATATGTTTGAAGTACACAAAACAAACAATTTTGACCACTTTAGTAGAATGGGGTGATTGAAATCTTTTCACGAGGTCTCGTGTTCAACCCTCGTCCAACTAGAGTATGGCTTTGATAAGACTGTTCCGCAGAGAGTGTGGCTAAACACTTCTTCAACGTTCGACTTTCAAAGAAATGGTCGAAACTGTGATCTCGATCAGCTAGTTGCATTCTTGTCTTCTCTCCCCTCTCTATTTTGGCTTGGTGCACTATGAGGCTCATCTCTCTACGTTTGAGCGAACTAAAATAAGGGCTAGATGTAGATTTAAAGGCTGATTACAAATTTACGTGAATTAAGTACTTCGTAAGTCTCATTTTACGTGGCGTCATTTAACTTGGCACGGTACTTAAGAAAAAAAAATCGAAGCTTGTGGTTTAAAACAATCCTTAGATACTTGTTTGACTGTAAATCATTTCATTGCGTGTAAAAAAAAAATTTTCAAGTTAAATTATTTCTAATTATAGTAAAGTGACATTTTTTTTTATACGAACTAAAAATAAAAGAATGTCACGTAAAATGAGACGAAGGGAGTAATTTTCTACTCATCATAATAATATTCAAATATTATTAAAATTTAAATAATAATGTCAACCACAACACCAATAATAGCAAGTGGTACAAGTCATTGTTATTGCATTTATTTCATTAAAACAAAAACTATTTTTTTTTTTCAATTTTGAATTTTAAATGAGTTAATTAATTAACCTTAGGATCATTTACTTTAAATAAGATTAAGATATTTGAATATAAATACATATATGAATATTAACATTTCTAAATTTATACACTAAATGATTAATACTAATTGTTTTTAACATCTTAATATGCATAATTTATGTACATTTAAACACAATAAAAATACAATTCAAGTAAAGTAGCACTTGAAATTAATCAAGTCAACTTCATAGGTTATTAGGGTAATTAATTTTTTCCAACTATACTTTTACTTTAATTTTGGGAAAAGAGTCAGAAATATACCTAAATTTTTGCGAAATTTATTGTAACATGCCTCGACTTTACGGGGGCCCTATGACCCCACTCAACTATTTATTATTGTATTTCTATGACATATATTTATCCAACTGGACAACCTCAGACCTTCACGCGCTCAGTGCGCGTGTATTCACGCAGTGGTCCAGCTAGATAAATATATGCCACAGAAATACAAAAATAAATAGTCAAGGGGGTCATATGACCCTCGAAAATGAAGACGTATTACAGTAAATTTCACTAAAGTTTAGATATATTTCGAGATTTTTCTTTTATCTTTTTTATTTGGTAATTGATGAGTGCCTCAATGACATGTGGACCACCAATAAATCATTAATTGGAAAAAGAAATCTTTAGACTAGTCCATGTTTGCAATTTTTGTGAGATCTTGTACCAACTTTACTTAACCAAATTTATATGAGTGTAATTGTTTACCTAGAAAATAATGCCAAATTTGAAAAATATGATAAACATACATTTAGTATTTGCTTAGCAAAATTTTTAATTTTATTATTTGAGTTCTCATTAGACCTTTTATTTTATTTTTTCCTATTTCGAGCGTCCAAAGTGAAATTCTTGACCTCATCACTATCCACGTGTCAATAATTTAAAGCATGAGAATTGTTCTTATTAGACTGAACAAAAATGGATTGTAATTTCAAACTTTATCGATGTCTTCAAATATAACGTTTAGTTCTCATTGGGCCTTTTATTTTTATTTTCCCTATTTCGAGCTCCCAAAGTGAAATTCTTGACCTCATCATTTCCACGTTCCAATAATTTAAAGCATGAGAATTGTTCTTATTAGACTGAACAAAAACGGATTGTAATTTCAAACTTTATCAATGTCTTTAAATATAACGTTCAATTCTCATTGGACCTTTTATTTTTCTTTTCCCTATTTCGAGCTCCCAAAGTGAAATTCTTGACCTCATCACTATCCACGGGCCTATAATCTAAAGCATGAGAATTCTTTTGTAACTCCGAGAAGCCCAATGACTCGTTCTTAAAACCAACATTTCTAAGAATAACCCTATATTAAAGATGGATTTAAAAGGCCGGTTATGCGTTCACGTGAATTTAGTAGTTATTATCCAAAATCTATATTTATACGAAACGTTAACGAAATATTTACAAATAGTCAATTGTGAATTCGATAATTGTTGAACATAAATTTAAAATCGTTGCAGAAACTCATAAACTTCAAATCTTAGAACAGTATGCACTATTTCAATTTTCATATATAGATCATACTGCTTAGCTGAATCACTTCAGACCCTCACGTGCTCAGTGTGTGTGCTCACGCAGTAGTCTAGCTGACAAATATATGCCACAGAAATACGATAAAAATAATCTGCTGGTCATAGGACCTCGACAAAGCTAAGAGGTGTTACAATAAATTTCGCTAAAGTTTAAACATATTTCGAGCTTTTTTTTCTAATCATTATGAGTAACACAAACTCCAAGAAGGGTAATGATTCATTCTTTAAACCAAAAATTGTGCTATTTCAACTTTATTTGTAGACATGCAGACTAAAAGCATACCTAAGTATGAAATTTGCACAAAATGGCAATTTGACAAATAGTAGGCAGATATCCCTTGCTTGCCTCTTCATGTTTGCCATAAAAAAAAAAACAAATCTTTTTCGTTATCGAAAAACTACACTGTATATACAGAAAATAATAGTGCATATGTAGCTCAACGATTAGTTTTTTTATAAATATATACTTAAATCTTAGAATCAAGGATCTATCAGAAACGTCTTTACTTCATCTGAAATAATAGTATGAACTGCGTACACTTTATCCTTCCCAGTACACCGTGCATGTTGTGCTGTTGCATACTTATATCATAAACACCTTCAGTGAAATTCCTGGCTTCGTCATTAAATCACATGCCTATAGTTTAAAGCGTAGGTGTTTGGGTTCAATTAAACAAATTTCACGAAATTTCTGACTTCGTCATTGACACATGCATGAAGTTTAAACCACGTGGTACTATTTTGTATCAATTAAGTTAAAAAGAATCGTACTCGCACAGAGATACGCTGAAAACATATCTAGAGGCAGATGATAATGAAGCGTTTTGAAAATTTACGCGAGATCAAGATTCAAATTTCAACAGAAAAAGATGCTAGTCGGTGATTTCAGTACGTTGATATGCTTAAAACTTTAGTAGACATACTCACATACGATAAATGTATCAGTAAATGATAGCAATAATCTAATGAAATAGTCGAGATACGCACGAACTGACCTGAGCATCACTTTTATAATTTTTTATTTTTAAAAGAAAAGTTTGTAGAAAGTGGCAATTTGACAAACATTAGGCAAGACATCCCATGCTTTGCCTCTCCGTGCTTACATCAGCCATAAAGCATCACGATAGTGACAGAATACTATCGAATTCAAAATCTGAACAAGTAAACATACGAACTAATCGAAAAAGACTCGACATCTACTATACATATATAACAACGACAACAACAACAAACCTAATATATTCCCACAAAGTGGAGTCTGGGGAGGGTAAAATTTACGCAGTTCATACCGCTACTTCCAAAGAAATAGAGATGCTGTTTCCGATAGACTCCCAAATCAAATTATACATATATATATATATATATAATTTTAATTATTTTTCATCGAATGAAATTAAGATGAACCCCTGACCCCAAACTGGCTCCGCCCCTTTAAGCATGGCTAAAATATGAAATTTGCACAAACATTAGGTAGACATCCCCTTGCATTGTCTCCCCATGCTTGCCAAAAAACCGAAACTAGAAGTAGCTGGCAAATAAAAATCTTTACTAGGGAGCTATCATATCTATTGTCTACCACTTTTTTCACTTTTTCTATTTGGAAAAAACAATCAGTCAAAGTAGATTGTATGTTAGATTCTTGAAAAAGTTCTCGTTATGCACGCAGTTCGAAGAAAAGCAAAATCATAGAGCCTATTCTTCGCATTCTTATATTATATTTTTGTGGGATATTGTTTTCAAGCATAACTTGAATCCACGACGTCTTGGTCACATGCAGAGGTGAAGCCACCTTTGGATCGAACTCCCTTCGACGAAAAATTATACCATTTGTACATGGTTAAAATTATTTTTTATGTATATATATAATAGATGTTGACTTCCCTTGGTTAGTTCGTATATTTATTTCCGAACCCTTTATTAAAAATTCTAACTCCGCTATTGATCACATGACAATATATTTACCATTAACTATTTTTTTTTTTTGGAAACAATTAGTAGAGTCTTTGTAACAAAAGGGGATACAAAGTTCATCTACAGCTGTGTTGCATCTACTTCACTTTTCTACCTTCCAACAACCCTGCAAATAGTGGCAGAGTCAGAAATTTCATCACAAAAATTTGAAAATATAATTTCTTACGTTTTGGAGATCGATAAATATAAAAAAAATTTCAACAAAAGGGGTTCATTTTCTTACATCTTTTTTTTCTTTTCATACTTTGATTTCACGTTCTTTTGAATCGAAAGTATTCGAAACAACCTTTCACTTCTTTTGAATCGAGAGCATAATAAATAACCTCTTTACTTCTTTTGAGTTGAGAGCATCAGAAACCACCTCTCTACGACACAAAAATAAGAGTAAGATCATATATATATATATATATATATATATATATACGTACCATCCTTTAATCACTTGTGAGACTACATTAGATATGCTATTGCTATTGATTTAATGAGTTATACATTCAAAAAACCTGCCTTTTAAATTTTCAATCATTCAACGACCACTCAATGCAGCTATTGGTAAATCAATAACGACGACTCAGTGCTGCTATTAGTGCCAGTTATAAGGAGTTTTGGTCTCAAGTCAAGCTGGGACGTCATTTTATTCTCGCAGCGAAAATTACTGCACCACACCAGACACGTTGCTCCCTCGCCTTGCAACGATATCTGTCTTTTAAGTCAAGTCATTTCCTAAGACGACTCCTCTTATTCTATGATAATAATCCAAGCTACAACACCACCAAGTTTTAAGTCATTTTCTAAGATGACAACTCTTATTCTACAAGATCCAGCAACACCTCACGAACTTCTTATCGGGGCAAAGGGTCGTTGTTGCCTCACGAACTTCTTATCGGGGCAAAGGGTCGTTTGGTTAGAAAAAAGTTATCCAGATATTATTAATCTGGCAATTAGCTACACCGTGATTAATTATGAAGAGATAAGAAAAACACTAATTCTAAAATGAATTATTCCATGCATTAATTATCATTAATTCCTAAATTAATTATCATTATTCCTCCTCCAAACGACCCCAAATAGGCATATGCAAGTTCAATCTAATGTTTTTTATTATTTGTTTATCCAATTAGAAATTAAACAATTCTTTAAATTTTCTTTATTACATCATGAATATATTATATTGATTCAAATAAATCATCTAGTAATTAATGTATTATTATTTTTTTTAAAATTTCAATAGAGCTTCTAATGATAGATTAATCAAAATGAAATTTTCTTAATAAAAACATTAGATTTGTAAGTAATTGGGATCAGACTGACGTGCAAACATATTTATTCAGCACAGCACAAATAAAATTATGCCTCTGACATATCGATATATTATCATCATTTCCCAATTAAAACCACCAAAAATCAATATAAATTAAAAAAATAAAATTGTTAGCATAAAGGAAAATCAATAAAAAAATTTATTTGCACGCATAAATTCCGTTTGTCAAATAAAATTATTTCAATAGATTTTGTTTGTATGTCAACAATAAAAAAAAAATATGAAAATTATTTCAATAAATTTTGTATGTCAACAATAACAGAAAATATATGAAAATTATTTCAATAAATTTTGTATGTCAAACAATAACAAAAAATATGAAAATTATTTCAATAAATTTTGTATGTCAACAATAACAAAAAAAAAATGAAATTATTTCAATAAATTTTGTTTGTATGTCAACAATAACAAAAAAAAATATGAAAATTATTACAATAAATTTTGTATGTCAAACAATAACAAAAAATACATGAAAATTATTTCAATAAATTTTGTATGTCAACAATAACAAAAAAAAAAAATGAAAATTATTACAATAAATTTTGTATATCAACAATTAAAAAAAAAATGAAAATTTTTCAATAAATTTTGTATGTCAACAATAACAAAAAGAAATATGAAAATTATTACAATAAATTTTGTATGTCAAACAATAACAAAAAAAAAATTATGAAAATTATTTCAGTTGCTAAGATATTACGAGAGAAAAGAAAGCATAGAAAGAGATACTGTGGCTTGAAGGATATACATAGAAGATTTTATAGTAAAAAAATTTGAAACCCTAAACCTATTGAGGATTGGGCTGACAGCTGATGGCTATGAAAACAGGCCTTATATTTGGTTTTTGTGTTTTAGGCCCAATAAGAGTTTTGGACCTCATTTTTTTTTGTTTCTCATTCGGTGTCCGGTGCAAGCATTGGAGCCCCGACTAATCCAGATCGCGCATTGCAGGGGCCATTAAGGTGACAACGCTCCCAACAGAGTTTTCTCCATACCTAGGGTCGAACCCTCGACCTCTTGTTAAGGGTGTGAACCTCATTTTTTTTAAGGGCAAACAACACAAATTTCGACAATTTGGAGTTTAATTACAACAAATTTTGATATTTTGAATAATTATTGAAATTTCAATTTTGGGTCTGTCGAGATACATAATTAACTATTAATACATCCAATGAAGACACATTTTTCTTTGTAAAGATATATAATTAGCTCCCGTTACATTTTTTTTTTTTTCGATTTTGGGTCTGTCTACATCTAATAAAGATACATAATTAGTTGAAATTTATGATACAACCAATTGGGAGCAAGTTGGGATCGATTATGTAAATCTTCACTGTTTATGTCACGTCATTAAAACTCGCATTAGGCCTTTTGTTTGGATCTTATTGTTTTGGGCAAATAACATAAATCCCGACAGTTTGGAGCTTAATTACAGCAAAATCCCGATATTTTTGTATAATTACTGAAAATTTTGATTTTTGGGTTTGTGAGATACATAACTAGCTCCTGATACATCCAACGAAGATACATTTTTTCCTCTGTAAAGATACATAATTAGCTTTCGATATATTTTTTTCAATTGTAAGTCTATCGAGATACATAATTAGCTCCTAAAAATTTTGATTTTGGGTTATATCTGATCTCTAAGTTCGTGCACAACAATTCTATTATGCAAAAGTTGACACATTGTTACCAATCACAGCAGTTTCACCAATAACAACATCAGCTTGCTCGTAGTGCAGGTCCCACTTGTATCTCGTGTTTCAAAATAAACAGTGGACTAGTTGACGAACTTACCTTCTTGGGACTTCACGAACCAAGATTTGCTTTTATGATACGATTAATACTACCATAGATCATATCGATACCAGAAAAAACAAAGCCAACTTGTCTCACAGTGCGAGGACAAGATTTAGAGTCACCTAATGTCACAACAACAACATACCCAATGTATTCCCACATAGTGAGGTCTGATGAGGGTAAAATGTACGCAGTCCATACCACTATCTCCGAAGAAGTAGAGAGGTTGTTTCCGATAGACCCCCTCGGCTACCACCTAATGTTACATTATGCAAAACTGACACATTGCTACCAATCACAGCAGTCTAACCAGTAACAACACCAGCTTGCTCGTAGTGCAAGTCCCACTTGTATATCATGTTTTGCAAAAGAAACACTGAGCTAG
Source organism: Capsicum annuum (assembly GCF_002878395.1). Classification (NCBI taxonomy): domain Eukaryota; kingdom Viridiplantae; phylum Streptophyta; class Magnoliopsida; order Solanales; family Solanaceae; genus Capsicum; species Capsicum annuum. Next base: position 1,173,447 of record NC_061120.1, read on the forward strand.
TCGACGAACTTACCTTCTTGATACTTCACGGACCAAGATTTGCTTTTATGATATGGTTAATACTACTATAGATCATATCGATACAGAAAAACAGAACCAACTTGTCTCACAGCGAGCGAGGACAAAAGAACATTATATTTGATATCTAAGTCCGTACACAACGATTCTAATGTCTAGATTACATAATCAGACCAATCAGACATATGTGAAGTATGGTCCATTGTCAAACTAGGAATCTTGTCAAGTTTAATAGGATTTTCTTTACCACCAATCAATCTAGCTGGATTTCCAACAGCAGTAGTCCTAGCAGGCACTTCCATCAACACAACAGAACCAGCACCAACCTTAGCACCATCTTCAATCCTCACATTTCCAAGAACACAAGTGCCAGCACCAATCAACACACCATCACCAATCTTAGGATGTCTGTCACCACACATTTTACCAGTACCACCTAATGTAACATTATGCAAGATTGACACATTGTTACCAATAACAGCTGTTTCACCAACAACAACACCAGTAGCATGATCAAGTAAAAGCCCACAACCAATCTTAGCACCAGGATGAATATCAACAGCAAATACTTCACATACTCTATTTTGTATCACTAAAGCTAGAATCTTTCTACCTTTACACCATAACCTATGTGCTATCCTATGTGCTTGACATGCTAAAAAGCCTTTGAAATTCAAGAAACAATGTACATAACTAATACAAGCAGGGTCCCTTTCTTTAACAGCTCTTAAATCATCAACAACATCAAAAACCAATTCTTGATCCTCTATGAACACCCCCATGAAAACCTCATATAGACCCTCACTTGTCAAACTAGAATTTCCCAACTTCATTGACAAGTGATATGACAAAGCACTTTCTATACAATCTTGAATCAAGATTGAATCTTTATAGTAATTTTCCAAAAGGGGTTCTTGTTCTATGTCAAAAATAGCCTCTTTTTGCATTTCTAGCCATAAATCAAGAACACCCCTTTTTTCAATATCTTCAAAAACCCCACCATTCTTGGTGATATTTAGGTCCTTTTCAAACTTGGGTGTGCAATATTTTGCATAGTTGTATACATGATCATCAATTTGAGGCTTGTTTGGATTAGGATTCTTGGTTCTTGATAAGTTTATACAAGATTTAATGGTGAAATTCATTGGCTTATTGTTGTTACATGGAAAAATTGTTTGTATATTTTTTCCATTTTTGACAAGGCATGGTGATCCAAGAAAACTGGTGGACATGGGAGGCTAGGAAGAAGAAGAACAAAGTAATGGATATGTCAAACAAGGCTATGAAGGAATAATAATAATACTAGAACTTACTTATATTATGTTTTAGTATTTATTTTATAGTAATGGTTTTTCTATTTTGGTAACACCGTGGCGGGATGATTGAAATTTCTTTATTTAATCATGACAAATTAAATAAATTTCTAAAATTGTTTACTTTTGTTTATCAAAAAATTGAAAAACAAAGAGTTGCTCGGAAAGTAAGCATTCCTCAGATCCAATTGGGATATTATGAATTCGACTCATGAAGGAAGCAGAAAGGGTTAAAAGAAATAGTTATCAAAAGATTGATGTTCACTTTCATTTTTTTAATTTTAAAAACAATTTGTTATTTACTTTTTGATTTATTTTTCTTATTATAGTTATTTTTTAATGTATTTCATTAATCTTTAATTTATTCTTACTATAGTTACTTTGCAATGTATTGATATGTAGTTTGTAGGAGGACTAAGACCCGTTTGGATAGGATTAATAAATTTTTAATTTAGGTACTTAAAAATTAAAAATAAGTATTTATAAATTAAGCAGATAAATATTTAAATAAAAGTGGTGAAATTGAAAAAAAATTATTAATATGTTTGATAGTAGGTGTTTTTGTTAGATAATACTGTACCTTACTGTACTTTTCAATAAAATTAAATTTAATCAAAACTCGATATAAATACTATCGTAAGGTGACATCTCCTCTGTTACTTTATGATGGCTAATTAAATAACGCAAAGGTATTTTAACATATTAGAGTTTTTTTTTTCTCATGTGATGATTCCAGGTATTTAACAATTCAAAAAGTGGGGTTATCAAAAACTTTTTCTCGATACTTTAAATGTTTTCCAAATTTTTTTAAAAAAGTAACTTTTAAAAACTTTTTCTTAATATATGTTGATTTATTTAGACCAATCTTTTTGATAGCTTATGAGAAAAATGTGGACCACTAGACCTTGGAATCTTGCATATGGTAAAAGCACTTTCTATGGAGGAGAAAAAATAGCTTAATTTTTTTTATTTTTTTAATTTATTGTTAGCAAATTATCTCGTATTTGTTCTTCATAAAATAGATGAATTTCCCGTGTGTAAGTTCTTCGAAAGAAAAAAATCTGAATATAACCATCGACCTTTGACTATAATCTAAATTTACGCTCAGCGTGGAGCTTTGTCGGGAAAAAAAAAAAGATTTTTACAAAAGTAATATTATATCAAAAGTATAACGTAAGGTAAAATTACTCAATTTCGAATAGTATAAAAATAATTTATGTCCTCCAAGATAATATAAAAAGATTATATTTAAATTATTATTGTCAATCAATAAAGTTAATAAGAAGAATCAAAGAAAATCATAACACATGATTGTATAAATATACCTTTTCAGCTTCTTTAAGGGCCACTTTTTTGGCTTTTGGCATATTACATTTTAATTAATTCGAATTCGTGTTGAAAAGTCCTACTTTAAAGATAAAATGCCTCGTACGACGATACCGTACCCCGATGCCGAAACCTAAATGTCTGATTAAAGATGGAGAAGTACTTACCACTCAACGTGGAGAAGAAAAAGTAGCAAGTCACATGCATATGCATCTACTTTTCTTAGAGCATGGTTCTTTCTTCAACAACAACAACATACCGAGAAGAAAAAGTAGCAAGTCACATGCATATGCATCTACTTTTCTTAGAACATGGTTCTTTCTTCAACAACAACAACATACCCAGTGTATTCCCACGAAGTGAGGTCTGAGAAGGGTAAGTGTACGCAGTCCATACCACTACCTCGAACGAAGTAGAGAGACTGTTTCCGATAAACCCCTGGCTCGAGTATGGTTCTTCCTTCAATGAGTAAGAAACTTGGTTCAACTCCCAAGTCATATTGAGTTTGAGAGCATCCAACAACAATCAAATAGAGCACCATTGTAAAAAAATAAAATAAAAATGACAGTGGTGTCCGAGTCAGCTTCCATTCCACGTACCAACAAAGATTACCAAATACCCAAAGCTTATGATAACTCGGAGACTAAAAGTGAAGGGGGGACCTTGGAGTAACCGGTAAAGTTGTTGTCATGTGACCAGGAGGTCACGAGTTCAAGCCTTGGAAACAAACTCTGACAGAAATGCAAGATAAGACTACGTACAATACGCCCTTATGGTGGGACCCTTCACCGGACCAAACAGATAGAAAGTATGTGAGCTTATTAAACAATGGTCATGGAAGTCTCTTTTGGAATGAATATGACCAAAAGAACAATGATATATGGGCTAAATAAAGTACTGCAAGTTTCACAACCAGTGCGTTACTCGAGCGGAGGGTCATTTGAAACCAACCTCTCTACCTCCGCGAGATAGGGTAAGGTCTATGTACAGTCTACCCTACCCAGACCTCGGTTGTGAAACTACACTAGGTTTGTTGTTGTTGTATGTTTCAAAACCATAACCAGTAACTAACTCCTATTCAGCCTTAACCTACTTTTAGGTAAGTACTCTTAACATCAACAGACATCAGCACACTCGAAGCAATAAGAAGCAGTAAAAAGGGCAACCTGGTGCACTAAAGCTCCTGCTATGCGCAGGGTTCGAGGAAGGGCCCCACCACAAGGGTGTATTGTACGCAACCTTACCTTGCATTTCTGCCAGAGGTTGTTTCCAAGGTTTGAACATGGTGGCAACTTTACCGGCAACTTTACCAGTTACTCCAACGCTCGCCTTGGAGAAAAAAAAATTGTTAACATGTAATGGTACACTAGATATAAGATTGAAAAGATTCGTAGTAATCGAGTAATCAAATCATTACACAAAAATACATGTGTTTACCCTACTTTTCGCCAAGAAAAGATTGTGCATAAGTCTCTACGAGTACAAAAAACAAGAAACGGACTAGTAGGAGATAGACAAGGCTACAACGTTAATGAGTAGAAGCAGTTTTCTCAGAGCTTGACCTCCACATCAACACCAGCAGGAAGGTCAAGTAGCATTAACTTGTCAATAGTTTGGGCAGTCGGGTAAAGAATGTCAATAAGGCGTTGGTGAGTTCTGATTTCGAAATGGAACCTGGCATCTTTGTGAACATGTGGAGATTTGAGGACACAGTAAATTCTCTTTTTGGTGGGCAGTGGTACAGGACCTACGGTCTTTGCATTTGTCGTTCTTGCAGCATCCATAATTTGCTTACAAGAATCCTCTATCAGCGGAACCCAGTATGACCTCAATTTGATCCTAATCTTCTGCTTTGGTGCCGCCTGAAAATATGTTTAGATTGTTAGATGATACAAATAATAACTAGAGAGAAATATCGACTTCTTTATGCTAATTAGAGCTACTACAATTTCAACAGCCACGACCAGCTTAATGCTGAACTAGAACCCTCCTAAGTAAAATTTGAGCTAGTAAAATCGACACAAATTTATCCTTGAAGAGGATTGTACACTAGTTTTACTATTAATGACCTTGGTTACCATAATAATGACGTATCACAATGCAGTAGTGAAAGGTCCGAGAAGTATTAGATGTAGCTCCATCAAACAAATCAGTACAAGCTTATTCATTACACAAATTTTTGTCGTTTTGCTTCTTGATGCATCAACTGAAGTTCATTGTAGAAAAATAGTCGACATGTACAATTACTCAGAGGAGATAGCTAAGAGATGATCAATTCACTATTAAGGCTCCAGGTTATTTCAAACTTTAAGTAACGGGGGAAGACCAATTAGTTCCACAATCGCCAGCTTGAGGATGCTAACAACCAAGCAATTTGTACTCTCATTTATCAAAAGTTGAAGGGGAGCCTTGGAGTAACTGGTAAAGTTGCTGCCACGTGACCAGGAGGTCACGGGTTCAAGCCTTGGAAACAGCAGTGCAAGGTAATGCTGCGTACAATACACCTTGTGGTGGGGCTCTTCCCCGGACACCGCGCATAACGGTAGCTTTAGTGCACCGGACTGCCCTTTTATTTATTAAAAGTTGTCTGGCTATTGAGCAATTTGTACTCGTC
>NC_061120.1:1178817-1263591 GCF_002878395.1 Capsicum annuum
AAATGTCGTTAGGTGCATGTCAGATCCTCCAAAAGTAACACATTTTGGAGGATCTAACACGTGTGCAACAACATTTTTCGAGAATAGTACTGTCTTAATGGAAGGGGAGCCTTGGAGTAACTGGTAAAGTTGCTGTCATGTGACCAGGAGGTCACCGGTTCAAGCGTTGGAAACAGCCTCTGACAGAAATGCAAGGTAAGGCTGCGTACGATACACCCTTGTGGTGGGGCCCTTCCTTGGACACCGCGCATAGCAGTAGTTTTAGTGCACCGAGTTGCCCTTTTTTTTTTTGTACTATGTCTTAATGTTTTCATTTTCCAAACAGATTCAAAAAGAACACCATCTACCAGCTGGGGATTTTCCAAATGTTGAAAAATTTAAAGAAGTTCTAAGTGGTTATAACTTTGACAAGTTTGAGAAATTGAAACCTAAGTTGATACAAGGTGTTGATGACATGCTTGGTTATGACATCCCTGAACTTCTCAAAAATTTCAAGAATCCATATGACTAACTAGGTACTATGTTGCTTGGACTCGTTAAAAATGTCAATGGATGGCCAAATATAGTGTACTTTTGAAGAATCCGACAAAGGTGCGGCATCAAAAGTGAAGAGTCTGCGCAACCTAGACTAAGTACATAGAGTACCGAGTCATATCTGCAGTGACGAAGCCAGGAATTCATATAAGGGGTTCAAAAAATACTCATTACACATGGGATTTAACGTTATACGTGAAGGCGATTTTAGTATTCCATTTACCACTACAATCTTTTCTTAATGTCAGAGGGGTTCAACAGTTCGTATATAATCAAAACAATTTGTTTTTATACTATTTGTGCAGTATGATTTTTCGATGAAGGGGTTTAATTTAGCACTTTTTCATTCCCTTAAGGTGTATGATATGGAATGTGATTGTATTCTTGTTCATATTGATGTTAAATGGGAAAAAGCACCATTTCCACCCAAACTATACGAGAAAAGTCGAAGCCACACCTAAACTATACTAGTGATCTATTATACATCTAAACTATTAAAAAGTGATCCTATTTCCACCTTAGAAGGTGACGTGGCAGAGAAGGTGTATTCACCTTCCTAAGGTGCGCGAGAGAAGAATTTTTTTTTTAAAATGACAGCTTTCATACACGTGTCACTATTTCATTTGTTATTATATCATTAAGTACTCCTAATATTCTTCTTAATATATATAATTAGATTAATTATTTTTGCAATTGAAAAAATGTTAATAAATTAATTTTTTTATTTTTACAATTGATAAAATGTTAATAAAATTATTCTTTTTTATTTATTATTTTAATATGTGGGTCCCGCCTTCTTCAACTGTTTCTTCTGGCAAAATCACCATTCAAACACCACCATCAAATCACCATTTAAATGTCACCATTGACACTATCATCATCAAACTCAAATCTTCACCATAATAATTTTAAAAATCCAAATTTCATTGTCGGAATCACAATACAACCATTAATATAACAAAAATCACAAACAACCACCGTGAAATTCAATATCCACTACTAAAATTGCCATCGAAATCACAATATGTGCAATTAAATCTTAGCTTTAAATTGTCAATAAAATTATCATCGAAATCACAATTGTCAATCCTCCTGTGCATACCCCGAAATCACATCACTCCATGTTACAACATTCAATTCGTCAAATCCTCTATTAATTGACGAATCTAAGAATACCCAAACCCCACAAAGCCTTCCAAGAAATTTATGGTGTGATTTGTTACGCCATAAATTTCTGAGAATACCACATCTTTCATCTCTAATCTATGTTGTGACTTTCAATTCGTCAAATCATCCAATTTGAGAATACTCAATTACCACGCATTTCAAGAAACCACATCTTTCACCTTCATTAACTCAAAAACCTTATTAGCATCATCCAAACGCTTGCATTTCGGGTCTGCTGAAGGTGAAAAGACCCCAGTGACAACGAGTTTGGCTTTGATACAAATTTGCATTGTTTGATTAAGTGAGTAAAAGGAGGAAGTGAAAAAGAAAGTGGATTTGAAGGGAAGTGAAGTAAAGAACAAGTGGATAATTCAACAATTTCATATTTTTAATGGTGAATTGTTGAATATTTTCTTCCATCGAAATTTTCTTGTTGAATTTGCTTGGTTATTTGAAGGGAAAGTGAATCAGAGAATAAGTGAAGAAGGAGGAGTTGTTGAATTAATGAATTTTCTTGATTATTTATTTTTAATCACAAGGGCTATTTATTAATTAAATAAAAAAATTAAATTAACACGTGCCATGGGCGAATGGAGTACACTCCACTCATTAAAATTGGACATGAGTGTCGCGGGGAGGTAATAAATATTACTTTTTTATAGTTTAAGTGTGTAATAAGTCACTAGTATAGTTTAGGTATTACTTCAACTTTTCTTGAATAGTTTAGGGTGAAAACAATGTCTTTTCCCTTATTAAATTAATGATATTAATTTAGTGAAAATTATGGTTTAGGGACACTTTAATTTCGTTTGTTTATATATAAATAATTGAACTCCTTTTACATAAAATGTGTCTTCTATTATCTTTGTACCAACTTCTATATTTTTTAACTTCTATTACAATTTTGCCAATTTTTCTTCGTCTATATTTCACTTATATTAACTAATTAAACCATTGCGTTCGCTCCGAGTTATGATATTGTCTTACCTATTGGCGAGAATTGGTAGGTGCCATCATGACCTGTAAATCGGATCGTGACAAAGACCCAAGTTTTCAGTTATAAAAACACAATATTTTACGTCGAATAGATCGATTCAGTTTTGTTATTGTTTGATACCATCAGAATTATGTCTGCTATTCCTTGTAATTCTCATTAGCAATATACGTAATATCTCTATTTCTGTCCCAAAAAAAATAGTGAACATACAAAAGTATTGCTCCGCTTTAAATCACACAAAGTACTCACTCGTAAATTTTACATTGTTAGTCTCTTTCTTATTTTCTTAATGGGGTGACCTGAATTCTTAGAAAGTTCAAACTCTAGAGCTCACATATTTAATCTGTTCGGTGTATCACTTCACGGTAATACTGAGATTACTGCACAAATAGATAAGTGGACTTTTAAAGAGAAATATTTTTTTGAAAATGTTTTTTCTCGATACAATAATCAGGATTCTCAAACTTTTTTTAAATTTATTGCTTCAAAACTCCCTCATAGCCAATGCAGGAAATAAAAAGTTACTACATAGCTTTTTCCAAAAACATTGACGAAATTAACAATGTACTAAGACACTAACTAACCCTATAATCATAAAATTGTGTTTCTTGGCTCCAAAACGCCCAAAAATCGCTTATCATATATTCATCACCAGGCAATTGTTTCCGATTGATCGATCAAATTTCAGGTCGATCAGAGTCTGTCGATCAAATAACGGAAAATCAACATGTGTTAATACACAATAAACCCCATAATAATAAATTTATGTTTCATGACCCCAAATTGCCAAAAATTCCAACTAATTATGCATCTTCGTCCGATGTATCGGGAGCTAATTATGTATCTATATAACAGAAAAAAAAAATATCTTCATTGAATGTATTGAAAGCTAATTATGTATCTCAACATATACAAAATTGAGATTTAAATAATTATGTAAAATGTCGAGATTTTCTGTAATTAAGTTTCAAACTGTCGGAATTTTCTGTAATTAAGCTCCAAACTGTCAAATTTTTTTTTATAATTAAGTTTCAAACTGTCGAAATTTTTTGTAATTAAGCTCCAAACTATCGGAATTTACGCGATTACAGTAATTGTCTACATTTTAAATAGTGGGACTCCAAAGCCCAAGCCCATATCTTAGTACTTGACCCGATTGCAACGACCCGTCGGGTCACTCTCCACCTCGAGCATTGTAGCTTTTTCCACTTCTTACAAAATTTCTCTCTCTACTCACCGCTTCGCTTTCACTCTCTCCTCCGCCGCCGCAGCCACCGTCTACCGCCGTACTCTGCCGAAGTCCTCCGACGCCCGCCGCTACTTCAGTGTTCGTCCGCCGCAGCTGCGGTATCGTTTAACCTTTCTCGCCTGTAAAACGTACCGGAATTCGCCGAGTCTCTGAGTTCGCAGCTGAATTTAACCCTAAGATGAGTATAGTACCGAAAGAGACAATAGAAGTGATATCACAAAGTATAGGTGTGAGCAATTTATCACCAGATGTCTTACCTGCTCTCGCCGTTGATGTTGAATATCGTATTCGCGAGATTATGCAGGTACTTCCTTTTACGCACATACTGTTTTTTTTTTCCGATAACTCGTGGTGTCCGGGATAGCTTTCACCCACCTCGACTAATTCTACGGTGTACAGGTAACTGAATCCACCAAGGCTATGAATAGTGTGTGTGTTTATACAAACAAAAAACACACATTTCCTTTGAAATACTACCCCCAATTCCAATTTATGTGGTACAGTTGGAATTTCGAGAGTCAGATTATTATTATTATTATTATTTTTTGATAATTATTGTGATTTATAGTACTTTTTATGTAGTTTCTAAATATATAAATTTAATTTCAAAATGAAGTTTCTGTGTCTGATCAAGGTAAAAGTTTAGAAGTTTGAATCTCGAAATCTTAAATGTGCTATATAAATTTCTTTTGCAAATATTCCCTCGGTTTCAATTTATGTGGTACGGTTGGAATTTCGAGAGTAAGATAAATTTTTTTTTGATAATTATTGTGATTTATAGTACTTTTTACGTAGTTTCTAAATATATAAATTTAATTCCGAAATGAAGCTTGTATGTTTGATCAAGGTAAAAGTTTAGAAGTTTGAATCTCGAAATCTTAAATGTGCAATAAAGTTATCAGTTTCAAAAAAAAAATCTTAAATGTGCTATATTACTTTTTTTTGTCTTTTCTGTTGAGGTTATTGGGCATGTAATTTGCATATATATGTTTTTTGATACTTTAGGAAGCTATAAAATGTATGCATCATTCGAAGAGAACTACTTTATCTACTGATGATGTGGATGCCGCACTCAGTTTGAGAGGTGTCGAGGTACATCTTCTGTTTTATACTAGACAATTTGCGTATTAGTCAATATATGTTATAGCCTATGTTGCTTGGTGTCTTCAAAAATGTCGATGATTGCGTGTTGGATCCTCCAAAGGTAGTTCATTTTTGGAGGAGTCAACTCGGGTTCGGCAATATTTTTGAAGAGTGTGAACAATATATGTTATTGCTGATCCATCTAAGTTTGAAAATGGGGCATAATTGAGTGTTTTTTAATGTCTATGTTGCCTTGGGCAGCCAATATATGGTTTTGCTGCATCAGGAGATCCGTTAAGGTTCAGGAGAGCGGCTGGACATAAGGATTTGTTTTACATTGAAGAGAAGGATGTAGAATTCAAAGATGTAAAGTATTTTGATATTTGAGGTTTAAATACCAGATTTAGCTTGTGAATGTATTGAAGTGATGCTCATGGTAAGTTGCCGTATTTTGTGGTTTAGGTGATCGCAGCTCCATTGCCAAAAGCACCGCTAGACACTGCTGTTGTTGCCCATTGGTTAGCTGTAGAGGGTGTACAACCTGCTATTCCTGAAAACCCTCCGCCTGAAGGTCCATACAACCTTAGTCTAGTCCGGATGTTTTAGTATTTGATTTTAGTGTGCTATTCCTACTGATTCCCGTTGTCTTAGTTTGCCTCCTGATTTGAATAATTTAATTTTCCCCACAACTGCTAAGAAATGAGTAGTATTCTTATAGTATACTGTATAAGTAGTAGTTAAAATTTTGTATTTAATGCTATTTCAGTGTTCCAGACTAACGTATTAGTTTATCGCAGCCTTAGCTCTGCCATCTGATAATAGAAAGGCCGAGTATAAGGAGGATGGAGTTCCTGTTGATATCAAAGTACCTGTTAAACATGTCCTATCCCGTGAGCTCCAGGTATACCAAAATGTTTGCATCCTTTTTGCCCATCCAAAAAGATTTTATCCTTATGCATTGAGTGGTTTTTTTGCAGCTCTATTATGACAAAATTACAGAGCTTACTGTGAATAGATCTAATCCCCTTCTCTTTAAAGAAGCTCTACAAAGCTTAGCAACAGATTCAGGGATTCATCCTTTAGTTCCTTACTTCACATATTTTGTTTCTGATGAGGTAATTGTAAGCCAACTTAAACCCAGTTCATGTAAAATCAGTGGGTGACGGACTAAGGATCTGATGATAGTCTGTTACATGTCAGGTTGCTCGGAATTTGAACAATTTTTCTCTCCTTTTCGCTTTGATGCGGCTAGTCTGGAGCCTTCTCCAGAATACACAAATACATATTGAACCATATGTGAGTCTATTTCTGATATATTGGTGCCACATACTTCTTACTTTGTAAAGTAGGTTTAGGATAATGTGTAAGATTTCCTGTTGGTGATTGTACTCGTTAAACTATATTGTTATGAAATGACTTAAAAATGACTGTGGAAGTGGGAAGTACAGATCTTTGAGAATAGGAGACAGGGATTAATTGCATTAATTAATTTATTTAATTTGAATAAGCTTTGTTAGTTTGCTTTGTTCACTACTGCAGTGTTATATACATAATGGATCAGGCACTTTCCACGAGGTATTTCTCTGAAGCCCCTTCTGAGTTTCCGATTTCCCTTTCCAGAGAGGGGGCTAAGATGAGGAATCCGTTGTCCCTTTCTCTGTTCATAATAGCTAGCATCCAGTAACAACTAGATAAGGGGTTTATGTATCAAGAACAGGGCAGAAGAGCAACTTGTTGTATGTTGATGATACAGCAGTCTCCTAGGAAGCAGAACAAGAACAAATTTGTTACTTAAGGGTGATCTAGATGTTTTTGAAGCATGCTCAGGCCTTTAGAGTTAAGGGGAGGAAGAGTAGTATGTGTCCAGTTAAGGAGGTTATACAGATTGAAACTCTTGCAAACACTCTGAAATGCAAGTTGGAAGAATTGCCAACAGTTTAGTTTGGCTTGCCACTGGGCTCCAAACCTAAAGCAACTGAGATTTGGGATGACGTACTAGAAAAGTCTCAGAAGCAATTGGCAATATGGAAGTCCCAGTACTTATCCTTGGGTGGAAGAGTAACTTTGATCAACTCACTGTTGGATTCCTTGCCAACATATGTAATGTCTTTATTCCCAATTCCAAGAAAGGTGATCAAGGCTTTGGATACTTTGAGAAGAAATTTCCTATAGCAAGAAACAAAATCAAAAAAGGTGTTTAACTTGGTGAAATGGACGGTAGTTCAACAGAGCAGGAAGAATGGGGGATTAGAAGTTGGGAACCTTAAGCTGCAGAAGAAGAGTCTACCATCCAAATGGCTATGAAGATATGTTCATGAGGATCAAGCTCTATGGAAAGAGGCAATCCAACATAAATATGAGCTATGTTGCTTGGTTTCTTCAAAAATGTTGATGGGTACGTGTAGGATCCTCCAAAAATAGTGTTTTTTTGAAGGACCTGACACGGGTGCGGCAACATATTTGTAGAGTCCGAGCAATTTAGAATATGAGCAAGAGGATCAATGGTGTACTAATGAAGTGACCAACACTTCGTGGAGGACTACCAGAAATCAGTGGACAGAGTTAAAGAGAAACACAAAGATTTCAGTGGGAATGAAGGATAAGACTAATTTGGACAGACAAATGGTTTGATCATGGGATTCTAAAGAATTTGTTTCCTGGACTTTACTCTTTATGCTCTGACCTGGCTACAAAATAGAGGATATGTGGTCCACTTAGGGATGGAATCTAGTCTTTAGAAGACTTCTCAACGACCGGGAGATTGTTGAGGTGGTGGAGCTTCTGAAATTGTGGGTTCCCTGATACCAAGCAGGAGCCAGACAGGCTGACTTGGGGACACCAAAAGAATGGGAAGTTTGGAGTCAACAAATTGTATAACTGGGGCTTGAGGGGAAGTGCAGACAGAACTCTAGGCCCATAGAAAACAGTTTGGGAGAATGTGGCCCCAACCAAGGTGAAATGTTTCACTTGGTTGGTAGCCAAAAGAGCATGTTTGACTCATGAAGCTATGCAGAAGTGGGGCATAATATTGCATCAAGGTTTCTTTTATGCAAAGAAGCTCTAGGGTCCAACAAACACTTATTTCTTCACTGTAAAGTGACAGCTATGGTTTGGGCCCTTTTCACCAGTATAGCCAACATGAACTGGATAATGCCAGAGCACACAACAGATCTACTAAGCTGTTGGATCAGAAGGGGAGGCAGTAAGAGTCAGAAGAGATGGTGGAGATCAGTCCCAACATGTATATGGTGGATCGTATGCAAGGAAAGAAACCAGAGAATTTTGAAGGGAAAGACGTACTATAAAAAAGATTAAATGGAAAGTTATTATTTCCTTAGTTTTTTGGTGTAAAGAACAAGATATATATGATGAGATCCAACTAGTGGAGTTTATAGGAGCTCTCTATAAGTATTTAGTCTTCTTCTTCCTTTTGTAAGATTGAGCTTAGATAGGAGGGTGTGGAGGATATGCATTAGAGTAGAAGGTTAGCCGGGTAGGAGTAGTATCTTGCTTTTCGAGAGTTTACACTTGTGGGTGTTTGTTGTATACTAACTGTGGTATGGTAGTTTAGGACTTAGCCATAGATGTTGCCTTGGAGCTGATCCCTACTTGTAATATCTATCATAGTCTGTTGTTTATGGTGTTTGACAATCCCCCTGTTTGTTCCTTTCTTGCGCACTTTGCACCATTCACTTGTTTGTTGCTATATTTTCTTCATTGTCTCCTCCTTCTATGTACTTAGATTTGCTGCACTTCAGCCGAGGGTCTTTTGTAATATCCTTTTGGAGGTGGTCAGCATAGCCCCTTAATGCTGTGGAATAGACAAAGTTACCTGTTTCAAAAAAAAGTTATTCATAATGGAAAACTGGGCTTTGGCTTCAATCATGCAGCTTTGTTCTTGGGTTGTCTAATTTTCCCTTGGGTGATCTGATGATTACTTGTTTGTGTAACTTTTTATTCATTTTATTTATTTTTTTATTTGTTCTGAGTTCATCTTCAGCTGCACCAGTTGATGCCTTCTATAGTGACCTGCCTTGTTGCAAAAAGGTTGGGGAACAGATTATCTGACAATCATTGGGAACTTAGGGACTTTTCAGCAAAGTTGGTTGCTTTAATATGCAAGAGGTAAGGATCACTCAATTCCCACATTTGAAAGCTACAGAAAGAATGTATCTGGTTCACTATCTGTTTCTTCTATGTTGATCAAGCTATTATCTCTAACTGGATTATCCCATTACATATTGGGCTTTTTTCTCTTTACTGCCCCCATGAGAAGGCAGTTAGCAATGATCGCCAGTGCATGTATATGTATCATTGTCAATTCAAACACATCTTTCTATTTTGTGCTTTATAGACTGTATTAAACTTAAACTTCAGTACAATGATATTGGTAATATTTCCATATTTATCAACTGGTGCTATCTTTTTCACAAGTAAAAGCTGTGCAGATATGGTCGTGTGTACCACAATCTCCAACCACGTGTCACCAGGACTTTGCTTCATGCTTTTCTGGATCCAACGAAGGCGCTGCCCCAACATTATGGAGCAATTCAAGGGCTAGCAGCTCTTGGACCTGGTGTGGTATCTCCTTGTTCTCTCTGTACTTCCTTTCCATCTTCTTTGCTGCTACCAATTTTTTAAAGTGTAAGCAGCAGGTGGTGATAAATTCTAATTCTGTATAGGTTCGCCTACTTGTGCTGCCAAATCTTGAGGCTTATTTGCAATTGCTAGAGCCTGAAATGCAGCTCGAGAAGCAAAAAAATGAAATGAAGAGGCTTGAAGCCTGGCGTGTATATGGAGCCTTGATGGTTGGTTTTCTTGAATGGTTAATGAGTCCGTCTTCATTATTTTGTCCGATCATTTCAATGTGATATTGAACTGCAATAATACTCGTAATTATGTAATGGGTTTGCAGTGTGCTGCTGGTTTATGCATCTACGAGCGCTTCAAGTTGTTTCCTGCTTCACTATCTCCATCTACTCGCAGATTCCTGAAGAGTAAATGGAAAGTCTCAACTGCACTGTCAAGTATGTCCTAGTCTTTGTTTTACTTCATTCTCCCCAATGAGGAATCTACAACTACGAATCTATAATTTCCTGATCCAAAAAGAAAATTACTAATCTATAATTAGAACCTTTAGTTCTTTTTCTTTCTGACCTTTTGTGTAATGCCGTTTATTATATATGTTCTGCCTCTTTGAGTGTCAATATTAAAGCGGTTCTAGATAGATTTGATTTGTATGACCAATTTCTTTTGTATTGAGCCTTCTCTTGCAGAATAATGTGGAGAAAATTCATGCTAAGGTTGGAGGCCAATTGCTCTTTATATCGTCAGTGGATACTGATCTATTAGGAACTCATGAGTCCGTCATATATGTTCGTCCTGCTGGTTGTGTGGTGTCGTTTGAATTCAATGTTTGTCCTGCCTGTTCTGTGTGGTCTATTATTTGAATTCAAAATTGGCAATCCTCTTCTGTAGATGTCTTACTGTGTCCAAATGCTTCAACTTGCATGTCTTCTGCAATGTTTTATCTCTTCCTCGTTGAATGTATCACTTTTTATCATTGCCTCTCTTGATTTTGTCTCGATAAACACTTACCAAAAGAAAATGTCTAGGCAAACGCAAAGCGAGCCTGGACAACATGATGACGCAGCCTCCACCCAAGAGATTAATGACAGATGGTCCAACAGGTTCAATGATGGCAAATTCTCTGCCAGTAAACACACATGGACCAGCTACTGGATATGCTACAACCCTGGGGGTTACAGAAACTGGTGTATCATCAGCACCACATGGTTTGAAGCAGAACGAGACTATGCTTAGAACCAGCGGTAAAAGGGATTTGGCTGCTGGTCAAGATCAAAAAACATCAGTTGCTCTTGATCAAGCCTGGAAGGAAGATGTGGATGCTGCACGTTTGTTGCCATCTCTGTTCGAATGTTTTGGTGAAAGGATGTATTCCTTTACCCCTTCACCTGAGCTTTCTTTCTTTTTGTGACCCTTGTGAATGGGACAGTGGGAGTGCATATCAACTGCATTTATTCACCTTTTTGGGCAGTACATTACTATTTATGTAATACATATATATATGTTGCATCTTCTCTTTGAGATGCATCAACTGTGGTGTTGAAATAGCTTTGGCTGTGCTGTAGAAATATGAAACCTGCTAGTACAATGCTTACATTCATAGGGACTCTTTTAGGCCATTTCATCTTTTCACAAATTCTGGCCATCATGAATAGGCCATTAGCACGTGGATTCTGTAAAATTGGCCATGAACTGTTTGCCATGAAATTGTAAAATTGTCCATGGATTTGGCCCGAAAATGTTCTTTTCATCCGTTTGATCTCCCAAATGGTCCTGCTGATTTCGTTAGCCACATTCACCCGCTCCACATCCTGCTTAGGGTCGTCGGTAGATTTTTGGTTCAAAATATGCGCAGGCCTCGAGCACACCCCAACAATCTGTGGCCAACACCTATCGGCTTGGCTTGAAAACGGTCTAGCATCATTTTGCTCGTTTGACCACCCAAACTGCCCCCTTCTCAGTGAAGTCCTACACTAGGTTGCTCTCCAGCCTGCATGGGGCAGCCCGATCGATTTTTGGCTAGAATCACGGTCGGTCCTCGGGGCCACCCCGAAAATCGTGGGTTATAACACATTGATTTGGCCCCAAAATGGTCCGTTCGCATCGTTTCGCCTGTTTGACCACCCAAACTGCCCCATTTTAAAAAAAAACCAACAGCCTTACCAACACTAGGCTGCTCCCCATCCTACCTGGGGCAGCCCGGTCGATTTTCAGTCAAAATCACGCTCGGCCTTCGGGGTCCACCTGAAAAATCGTGGGCTATAGCACGCCGATTTGGCCCCAAAATGGTTCGTTCAGACCGTTTAGCCCATTTGACATCCCAAACAATCTCGTTCTAAAAAAAGGCCCACACTAGGTTGCTCCCCAGCCTGCCTGGGGTAGCCTGGTCGATTTTAAGCCAAAATCACGCCTGACCCTACCCTAAAAACTAGGGCTATAGCACATCGATTTGGTCCAAAAATAGTCTGCTCCCGCCGTTTAGCCAGTTTGACCACCCAAACTGCCCCATGCTTAAAAAGGCCAATTCTAGGTCGTTCCTCAGCTTGCCTGGGGCTACCCGATCGATTTTCGGCCAAAATCACCCCCACCCCAAAAACCGTGCGCTATAGCATATCGATTTTGCCTGAAAATGGCCCGTTTGGACCATTTAGCCCATTTGACCCCCCAAACCGCCCCGTTCTCAAAAGAGGCCTATACTAGGCCGCTCTCCAGCCTGCCTGGGGCAGCCCGATCAATTTTTAAACTTTCCTAGCATGCCCCAATTGATTTTTGGCCCACAGCACACCCACACCCCGGGCCCACCCCTGAAACCGTGGGCTATAGCACACCGATTTGGCTCGAAAATGCCCGTTCGCGCCGTTTCGCTCGCTTGCCCATCCAAATGGCCACGAAAATTTAAACAGACCACACTGGGACGATCCTTAACCGCCTGACACACCTCGATCGATTTTCGACCCACAGCACGCTCGGATCCCGAGCCCACCCCCAAAACCGTAGGGTATAGCATACCGTTTTGACCCGAAAATAACCCGTTCGCTGTTTCGCCCGTTTGTCCACCCAAATGGCCACGAAAATTTGGACGGACCAAACTGGGACGATCCCCAACCTCTTTGGCACGCCCCGGTCGATTTTCAGCCCACAGCACACCCGGACCCCAAGACCACCCCCGAAACCGTGGGCTATAGCAAATCGATTTGGCCTAAAAATGCCCTGTTCGTGTCGTTTCGCCTGTTTGTCCACTAGAATGGCCATGAAAATTTAAACGGACTATATTGGCACAATACCCAACATCCATGACACGCCCCGGTTGATTTTCAGCCCACAGCACGCCCGAACAATGGGCCCACCCCCGAAACCATGGCTATAGCACACCGATTTGGCACGAAAATGCCATGTTCCCGCCATTTCACCCGGTTATCCACCCAAATGGCCACAAAAATTTAAACAGACCACACTGGGACGTACCCCAAACTCCCAGGCACTCACCGATCGATTTTTGACCGACAGCATACCCAGACCCCAGGCCCACCCCAAAAACTGTGGGCTTACACCGATTTTGCTTGAAAATGCTCTATAACACCGTTTTGCTCGATTGTCCACCCAAACGGCCACAGAAATTTAAACGGACCACATTGGGACAATCCCCAACCACCCTAGCACTCCCCGATCAATTTTCGACCCACAACACGCCCAAATCCCAGACCCACCCCTAAAACGTGGGCTATAGCTCACCGATTTGGCACAAAAATGCCCCGTTTGCATCATTTCGCCCGTTTGTCCAACCAAATGGCTAAGAAAATATAAATAGACCACACTGGAATGATCCCCTACCTCTCTGGCACTCCCCGGTCGATTTTCGGCCTATAGCACGCTCAGACGCCGGCTCCACCCCCAAAACCGTAGGCTATAGCGCACTGATTTGGCCCAAAATTGCCCAGTTCGCGCCGTTTCGCCTGTTTGTCCAACCAAATGGCCACAAAAATTTAAACGGACCACATTGGGACAATCCCCAACCTCCCTGGCATGCTCCGATCAATTTAGAGCCCACAGCACGCCCGGTCCCCGAGCCCTTCCTAAAATCGTGGGCTATAGCACATTGATTTATCTCGAAAATGCCTAGTTCACGCCTTTTCGCTCTTTTGTCCACCCAAATGGCCATGACAATTTAAATGAACCATACTGGGACGATCTCCAACTTCCCTGGCATGCCTCGATCGATTTTTGGCCCATAGCACGCCCGAACCCCGTGCCCACCCGCGAAACCGTGGGCTATAATACACCAATTTGGCCTGAAAATACTCTGTTCGTGCTATTTCGTCCGTTTGTCCACCCAAATGGCCACGAAAAGTTAAACGGACCATACTGGGATGATCCCCAACCACCCTGGCATGCCCTAATCAATTTTTGGCCCACAGCACATCTGGACCTCGGGCCTACCACCAAAATCGTGGGTTATAGCACATTAAATTTTTCCTGAAAATGCCCCGTTCATGCCGTTTTGCACTTTTGTCCTCCTAAATGACCATGAAAATTTAAAAGGACCACACTGGGACAATCCCCAACCTCCCTGGCTCGCCCCGATCAATTTTCAGCCCACAACACGCTCGAACCCTGGGCCCACCCCCAAAATTGTGGGCTACAACACACCGATTTGGCCCGAAAATACTCCATTCGCACTGTTTTGCTCATTTATCCACCCAAATGGCCATGAAAGTTTAAACGGACCACATTGGGATGATCCCTAACCTCCCTGACACGTCTCTGTCGATTTTCGTCCCACGGCATGTCCGAATCCCAGGTGCACCCCCAAAACCGTGGGCAATAGCACACTGATTTGGCATAAAAATGCCACATTTGCACCGTTTCGCACGTTTGTCCACCCAAATAGCCGCAAAAATTTAAACGGATCACTCTGGAAAGTTCCCCAACCTCCCTGGCAAGCCCAAATCAATTTTTGGCCCAGAGCACGCATGAACCCCGGGCCCACCCTAAAAAACGTAGGCGCTAGCACACCGATTTGGGCCGAAAATGCCCCGTTCGCGCTGTTTTGCCCATTTGTCCACCCAAATTGCCACAAAAATTTAAACGGACCACACTTGGACGATCCCTAACCTCCTTGGCTTGCCCCGATCAATTTTCGGCCCATAGCATTGTACCACCCCGTATTCAAGTACGTATATTGGCGTATTCAAGTACGTGTATTGGTCTTATTTATATGAAATTAATTTTTTTATTTTATTTATACCGAAATTTGCCCGTCGATGGTTCCATACGAAGGTTATTGAATAAGCTTTTCAACGATATAAAGATTTCCAAAAATGGATAGGTTTCGGATATAATCGAGCACGTTCGAAACTATAAAACGGTGGCCAGGATATTGGAAATAGTAAATGTGCAGGAAAATTTCCTGCACACAAACTACTGAGGCCAACCAATTTTTTGGGTCAACTTTGAATGATCATAACTCTCTTAATATAATGAACTTGGAGAGCTTCTACCTATGAAAAGAAAGATATTTGAGTCTTCTTTCCACTGCAATTGGTTTCATTCAAATCCAACGTCTAAGTAAGGAGTTATACTCGTTTTACTTCAGCCTCTCAAAACAGATTTTTAGGGTCAAATTCAAACGATCATAACTCCTTGTACAGGACGAACTGGGTGGCCTACTTTATATGAAATGAAATCCCTTTGAATTATATTTCCAACGATACCAATTTCACCCAAATCCGATATCGGAGCAAAGAGTTACAGTCGATCTATTTTAGCTTATCAGAACAGTCCACCAAAGGACAGATTTGACATTATTTAAATTTTAAAGGCACTTTGGTCATTCCCTATGATATTATGGACGGGAATATGTGTACATATACATGTATATGAGTTCAAAAACTCATTTTTATCATCAATCATTGAGAAAGAACAAACCCTAGCCAAATTTGACCTTTAAATTACTTTTGATTCAACCGTAGAAATTCCAAAGTAATCCGATAACTGCATTTTTCATCTCGAGAGCTTCGAACGACACCTATTATTTGTTCAAATAGGATTGCATAATCAAGAGGTGAATTCTAAGGTATGAATATTGTTTGCCTTTGTTCTCTTCCATATGTATATGTATGATAGAGGATTATATGTATTGGTTGTTATTGAAAGGTGATGAAAATAGGGTTATGGACTATTTTGCATGGTTTGGTTGTATTGAATTGTGGAGGGTGGACATGGTAATTGAGTTATGGAAGGTGGATGTGGTGATATACTATTGAATTGATGATTATTTATGTCTATGGCTCAATTTGGTTTAATGGATTGGTTGGAAGGATAAATGAATCCAAACTTGATATTGGAGGATGTTGTATGAATATGCATGGCATGTGAATGTAATTGGAGTATAAGAGGGTTAAAGTGACACCCTTTATGGTGTAATTAAGGCTTACTACTTATCCACTAGTTTGGTGAATTCAAATAATTGAATTGTGACGTTTGGTCGCTAATACTAGATTGCTATATATGTTCATTGTAGATAAGTAATCCAAAAAGATGAGAAGTCCATTTGGGACTAGTATTGAAGGTTGACAGTTAGGTATGTAAAGCATACTCTATACCATATATTTGGCATGAAAGTGAACAATTGTTCTATTAAGAAAGTTTCCAAAGTTATTCAGTAACATGTGATCCATAATGATTTTGTATGATGTCCTACGTTACCAATGAACTTGTTTCCACCCTACAAGATGTCAAGACATTCCAATACTTACTTGTTTTCCAAATCTTACATGTTTATTGCACTAATGAATGTCAGAAGGTATCCGGTTACTCAAACAAGATCCATGTGCTATTAATGACTCCAAAACGTTTCATTGATATGCCAATGAGTTCTTACTTCATTGTTATTGCATTGATGGTCTATTAATATGTCTCTTATTGATGTATCATTGTTTCAAAGTATCAAAAATGTGGTGGTGATCGAAATAACAATCTCAAAGATTAATTGAACTAAGTGATGGAAGTTCTCTTTTATCGGGTGGTATCCCAGGGGCATAAGCCTATCATGGGTCGATCCCTATTTATGTGTTTATGGGTGGTATCCCAGGGGCATAAGCCTATCATGGGTCGATCCCAGTTGATATGTACTGGAGGCAGCCTAATGGTCACAGTACAGTACAGTAACGGTTACAAAGATGATAAGAACGAAGGTAAAGTGATTGAATTAATGTAATGTACAGGTTCTCACAAGTTCTAGTAAGTGTGGTCCACTCCTATTACGATTTATTCACTTGTTTCTGATTTTTATTGAGCTCCTATATCATATATGATTATCTACAGCTTTACATACTCAGTACATATTTCGTACTGACGTCCCCCCACGGGGGACCTGCATTTCATGCTGCAGGCACAGGTACCTCAGCTCATACACCGCACAAGTAGGAGCCAGGATATCCAACTGCTTTTGGTGAGCTCCAGTTTGCTTCGGGGCTTTTCGTGTCATATCCAGTCACTTTTGGTATTGTATAAAAGTTAGTTATATGGCGGGGTATGTCCTGACCTTAGTTAAACTCTGTGTATTGTCTAGAGGCTTTGTAGACCTAATGTACAGTCAAGGTGGTGTTTTGTTAATAGACGTGATGGCTCCAACGGCCAAGTATTGTATATACATATATATATGTGTGCTCGAGCTTATACAGGTGATTATTTCCTTTTATATGCGACATGATGCTGTCCGAATTTTGGGTTATCATAGAGGTATGCATGGGAAGTATGAGGTTATGAGCTGGTTCTCCAGGGCCTCCTCGGTTACGGGTGCCAGTCCGCCCCAATAGGATTTGAGGCGCGACAAAAGTGGTATCAGAGCAGTTCATCCTAGTGAGTCTACAAAGCCGTATCTATGAGGAGACTTGTTTATCGGTGTGTCGTGCACCGCATCTATAAACAAGAGGCTATGGACATTTAGGAATTATTTCTTTTCTTCATGTCTTAGATCGTGCGATAGAGCCTATATTGTATATGAAGTCATAGTTGACCACTGAATCCGTTTGTTTCTCTTATTATAGTAATGATGCCGGTTACTAGAAGCAAGAATATCGGTAAGCAAGTAGATGTGGCTGCCGGAGAGGGGACTAGTAAGTCACCCACTATACCCGCTAATCAAAGTGAGGCTCCAGCTGAGCATGCATCAGAAACTTCCTCCAGTCTGAAAGAAATAAGGGGGAGGAGAACTATATCCGCAGAGCCACCTATTAATGCTGTTGATCAAGATCTTAGAAATACAGTGCAACTTTTGACTCGTATAGTTGCTGGGCAAGCTCAAGGGAAAGCCATTCCTACCACGGGTCCTAGTGGTACAGATAGGGCCGCTAGCCTTCGAACACAAGATTTTCTTAAGATGGATCCTCCCACTTTTACTGGATCAGATCTTAATGAGGACCCACAGGACTTTATTGATCAAATTCAAAGGGCCTTAGATGTTATGCATGTAACGGGTAGAGAGATAGTGGAGTTAGCGGCGTATAGATTTAAAGGGGAGGCTATATATTGGTATGAAGACTAGAAACGATCTAAGGGTATTGATGCACCCCCAACTACTTGGAAAGAGTTCAAAGAGGCATTTCTTGATCATTATCTTCCATTCAAGATTCATCAGGCCCGTGCAGATCAGTTTTTAAATCTTCATCAGGGGAATATGAGCGTGAGAGAGTATAGTCTCTATTTTAATTCCTTGTCGAGATATACTCCTAATGTTGTAGCTACTATGGATGACAAAGTTCATCAATATGTGGATAGGCTAGATCCATATTTGGTTAAAGATTGTACTATTGCCGCTTTGAACAAAGATATGGACATAGCGAGGATCCAAGCTTTTGCACAGAAAATGGAAGATCAGAGGCAGAGGAGAAGAGCACAGAATCAGAAAGAGGATATTCCAAGAGGGCCAGATATACAGGGCAGTTCATGGCATCCCAAGGAGGGTTCAGACCACAGTTTTCTGCTAGACCACCTAGGCCATTATCTTCTTATTCTGCAGCTAGTGCCCCACCACAGTTCCAAGGGTCCAGAGAAAATCAATTTGGGCATAGAAGTGAGAGTCAGAGTTCGCCGATAGTGGGATACCAAGGGCAAGGGAATATGAGCCAAACGAGACCTCCTTGAGAGCCATGCAATAAATGTGGAAGGTATCATTTGGGCACATGTCGACTGGGAACCAATGTTTGCTTTTGGTGCGGTATGTCAGGGCATATAATGAGAGAATGCCCACGAAGGGGCATAGGGGGTATGGCACGACCTACGGGGTCATTTGTTGCATCATCATCATCAATGTTTTATTCAGGAAGGGGTGCACAACCAATGAGTTATGTTAGAGGTGATAGAGGAGCCACGAGTTCTAGCGGGGCTCAAAATCGTACGTATGCTCTAGCGGATCGACAGAATTTAGAGGCTTCCCCAGATGTGGTTACGGGTGCGTTGTCTATCTTTTCATTTGATTTATATGCCTTAATTGATCCCGGTTCTACATTATCTTATGTTACTCCATTGGTTGCTGGAAAGTTCGAAAGAATACCTATACTATTAGTTAAGCCATTTGAAGTATCCACACCGGTTGGGGAATCTATTATAGCTAGAAGGGTTTATCGAAACTGCATAGTAACTGTTTGTGGTCGTGATACGATGGCTGATCTTGTGGAGTTAGAAATGGTAGATTTTGATGTTATAATGGGTATGGAATGGTTGGCGTCTTGTTATGCCACAATTAATTGCTGCACGAAAAAGGTATATTTTCATTTTCCAAATGAATCAGTCCTTGAATGGAAAGGTGAAATTAGTGCGCCAAGAGGTAGATTTATTTCTTATTTTAAGGTGAGAAGAATGATTTCCAAGGGATACATATATCATTTAGTTAGAGTAAGGGATACAGAAGCGGAACCACCAACTCTTCACGCTGTTCCGGTGGTAAATGAATTTTCTGATGTATTTCCTGAAGATCTTCCAGGTTTGCCTCCTGAACGAGAAGTAGAGTTTGGTATTGATGTAATACCAGACACCCAACCAATCTCTATTCCTCCGTATAGAATGGCCCCAGCAGAATTACGAGAATTGGAAGAGCAATTGAAAGATTTGCTAGAGAAGGGATTCATAAGGCCTAGTATGTCCCCCTGGGGAGCACCAGTATTATTTGTGCGCTAAAAGGATGGCTCACTGAGGATGTGCATTGATTATCGGCAATTGAATAAGGTGACTATTAAGAATAAATATCCTCTCCCAAGAATTGATGATTTATTTGATCAGTTACAGGGCGCCAAGTGCTTTTCTAAGATTTATTTGAGGTCAGGTTACCACTAAGTGAGGGTCAAAGAGAAGGATATACCTAAGACAGCTTTCCGAACACGGTATGATCACTATGAGTTTCTAGTTACGGTATGATCACTATGAGTTTCTAGTTATGTCATTTGGGCTAACAAATGCACCCGCCGATTTTATGGATTTAATGAATAGGGTTTTTAAGCCATTCCTGGATGTATTTGTGATAGTTTTTATAGATGATATTCTAGTTTATTCTAGATCAGAAGAGGACCATGCCAACCACTTACGACAGGCATTGCAAACTCTTCGTGATTGTAAGCTTTATCCAAAGTTCTCTAAATGTGAGTTTTGGTTAAAGTCGGTGGCATTTTTGGGTCATGTTGTATCTAGTGAAGGGATAAAGGTTGATGCTCAAAAGATAGAAGCTGTGAAGAACTGGCCAAGGCCCACAACGCCTACGGAGATTCGTCGTTTTCTCGGGTTGGCCGGTTATTATAGAAGGTTTGTTAAAGGCTTTTCTTCCATTCCAGCACCCTTAACCAAGCTAACCCATAAAGCATCCAAATTCTAATGGAATAATGCTTGTGAGAAGAGTTTTCAAGATTTAAAGAACAAGTTGATTTCTACACCCGTGTTGGTACTTCCAGAAGGAACCGAAGGGTATACAGTGTATTGTGATGCTTCCAGAATTGGTTTAGGATGTGTATTGATGCAGCATGGTAAGGTAATAGCATATGCTTCTAGACAATTGCGGCCACATGAGAAAAATTATCCTATACACGATCTTGAGCTGGTAGCAGTTATTTTTGCTTTAAAGATATGGCGCCACTACTTATATGGGGTTCATGTTGATATATATACTGACCATAAGAGCTTGCAATATATTTTTAATTAGAAGGATCTAAATTTAAGGCAACGGAGATGGCTTGAACTATTAAAGGACTACGATGTTGATATCTTGTACCATCCAGGGAAAGCAAATGTGGTAGCTGATGCGTTAAGTCGTAAGGCTATGATGGCACCTATAGAAAGGAAAGGGATGGTTAAAAATCTTCACCAGTTAGCTAGTTTGGGAGTTTGCCTTCTTAAAACTCCGAATAAAGAGCTTATCGTACATATTGCTGCGGAATCTTCATTAGTAGCTGAAGTAAAAGAGAAGCAGTATGCAGATCCTATCTTATTACAGCTTAAGGAGAACGTTCAGAGTGGTGCGACCAAGGTATTTGAGCTTACGCGAGAAGGAGTACTTCAGTGCCAAAACCGATTGTGTATGCCGGATGTAGACAGGCTAAGAAAGAAGATTATGACAGAGGCATATTTTTCAAGGTATTCCATTCATCCAGGATCAACCAAAATGTATCAAGATTTGAAAGATATGTATTGCTGGAATGACATGAAGAAGAGCATTGCAAAATTTGTAGCTGAATGTCCAAATTGTCAAAGAGTTAAAGTTGAGCACCAAAAACCCGGAGGTTATATGCAATGCATTGATCTTCGAAGCTGGAAGTGGGACATGATCAACATGGATTTCGTTATTGGTTTGCCTCGTACATCTCTGAAGTTTGATTCTATATGGGTGATTGTTGATAGGCTTACCAAATCCGCACATTTCCTACCAGTTAGGACCACTTACACAGTTGAAGAGTATATGAAGCTGTACATTAAAGAGATAGTCCGATTACATGGAGTGACAATCTCTATTATATCAGATCGGGGAACCCAATTTACCACAAACTTTTGGAAGTCTTTTCAGAGGTGTTTGGGAACACAAATGAAGTTGAGTAT
This sequence comes from Capsicum annuum, assembly GCF_002878395.1. NCBI lineage: Eukaryota > Viridiplantae > Streptophyta > Magnoliopsida > Solanales > Solanaceae > Capsicum > Capsicum annuum. The sequence goes on from NC_061120.1 coordinate 1,200,513, forward strand.
AACTTTTCACCCTCAAACAGATGGACAAGCAGAACATACCATCCAAACACTTGAAGATATGCTACGAGCTTGTGTAATAGATTTTAAGGGTAACTGGGATGATTATTTACCTCTTATTGAGTTTGCCTACAATAATAGCTATCATTCAAGTATCAAAATGGCACCATATGAAGCTTTATATGGAAGGAAGTGTAGATCACCAATAGGATGGTTCAAAGTGGGTGAAACTCTTTTGTTCGGACTGGATCTTGTTTATCAAGACATAGAGAGGGTTAAAGTAATTCAGCAACGACTGAAAATAGCCCAAAGTCGACACAAGTCATATGCGGATAGTAGAAGAAGAGGGGTAGAGTTTTCTATAGGTGATTGGGTATTTTTGAAGGTATCACCAATAAAAGGGGTAATGAGATTTGGCAAGAAAGGGAAGTTGAGTCCACGTTATATAGGCCCATATAAGATCACTCGAAGGTTTGGACAAGTTGCATATGAATTAGAGCTACCCCAAGAGCTCTCATCAGTACATCCGGTATTTCATGTGTCAATGCTTCGAAAGTGCATCGTAGATCCATCACATATCACTTCTACTGAGGATGTGCAAGTTGCGGAATATCTTACCTATGAGGAATTGCCTATTGCTATTTTAGATCGCCAAGTTAAGAAGATAAGAAATAAAGAGATAGCATCGGTGAAAGTACGCTGGAGAAATCGCCAAAGGGAAGAGATTACATGGGAAGCTGAGGAAGCAATGAAATCTAAGTACCCTCATTTGTTCAAAGATAAAGAGGAAGTTCAAGAAACGGAGTTAGAACATTAACAAGTAAGTTTTTTTATATATGCATAGTATTTATGTGATGATGTGAATGTTAATGATGAACTTGAACTTGTTTTGGTTGAATAACTACGCTAATATTTGAGGATGAATGTCCTAAAGGGGGGAAGGATGTAACACCCCGTATTCAAGTACATATATTGGCGTATTCAAGTACGTGTATTGGTCTTATTTATATGGAATTAATTTTTTATTTTATTTATACCGGAATTTGCCCGTCGATGGTTCCATGCGAAGGTTATTGAATAAGCTTTCCAACGATATAAAGATTTCCAAAAACGGATAGGTTTCGGATATAACGCACGTTCAAAACTATAAAACGGTGGCCGGGATATTGGGAATAGTAAATGTGCAGGAAAATTTCCTGCACACAAACTACTAAGGCCAGCCAATTTTTTGGGTCAACTTTGAACGATCATAACTCCCTTAATATAATGAAATGGGAGAGCCACTACCTATGAAAAGAAATATCTTTGAGTATTATTTCCAATTCAATTGGTTTCATTCAAATCCAACATCTGAGTAAGGAGTTATACTCGTTTTACTTCAGCCTCTCAAAACAGATTTTTAGGGTCAACTTCAAACGATCATAAATCCTTGTACAGGAAGAACTGGGTGGCCTACTTTATATGAAATGAAATACCTTTGAATTATATTTCCAAATATACCAATTTCACCCAAATACAATATCGGAGCAAAGAGTTATGGTCAATCTACTTTAACTTATCAAAATAGTCCACCAAAGGACAGATTTGACATTATTTAAATTTTAAAGGCACTTTGGTCATTCCCTATGATATTATGGACGGGAATATGTGTACATATACATGTATATGAGTTCAAAAACTCATTTTTATCATCAATCATTGAGAAAGAACAAACCCTAGCCAAATTTGACCTTTAAATTACTTTTGATTCAACCGTAGAAATTCCAAAGTAATCCGATAACTGTGTTTGTCATCTCGAGAGCTTCGAACGGCACCTATTATTTGTTCAAACAGGATTTCATAATCAAGAGTTGAATTCTAAGGTATGAATATTGTTTGCCTTTGTTATCTTCCATATGTATATGTGTGATAGAGGATTATATGTATTGGTTGTTATTGAAAGGTGATGAAAATAGGGTTATGGACTATTTTGCATGGTTCGGTTGTATTGAATTGTGGAGGGTGGATATGGTAATTGAGTTATGGAAGGTGGATATGGTGATATACTATTGAATTAATGATTATTTATGTCTATGGCTCAATTTGGTTTAATGGATTGGTTGGAAGGATAAATGAATCCAAACTTGATATTGGAGGATGTTGTATGAATATGCATGACATGTGAATGTAATTGGAGTATAAGAGGGTTAAAGTGACACCCTTTATGGTGTAATTAAGGCTTACTACTTAACCACTAGTTTGGTGAATTCAAATAATTGAATTGTGACGTTTGGTCGCTAATACTAGATTGCTATATATGTTCATTGTAGATAAGTAATCCAAAAAGACGAGAAGTCCATTTGGGACTAGTATTGAAGGTTGATAGTCAGGTATGTAAAGCATACTCTATACCATATCTTTGGCATGAAAGTGAACAATTGTTCTATTAAGAAAGTTTCCAAAGTTATTCAGTAACATGTGATCCATAATGATTTTGTATGATGTCCTACGTTACCAATGAACTTGTTTCCACCCTACAAGATGTCAAGACATTCCAATACTTACTTGTTTTCCAAATCTTACATGTTTATTGCACTAATGAATGTCAGAAGGTATCCGGTTACTCAAACAAGATCCATGTGCTATTAATGACTCCAAAACGTTTCATTGATGTGCCAATGAGTTCTTACTTCATTGTTATTGCATTGATGGTCTATTAATATGTCTCTTATTAATGTATCATTGTTTCAAAGTATCAAAAATGCGGTGGCGACCGAAATAACAATTTCAAAGATTAATTGAACTAAGTGATGGAAGTTCTCTTTTATCGGGTGGTATCCCAGGGGCATAAGCCTATCATGGGTCGATCCCTATTTATGTGTTTATGGGTGGTATCCCAGGGGCATAAGCCTATCATGGGTCGATCCCAGTTGATATGTACTGGAGGCAGCCTAATAGTCACAGTACAGTACAGTAACGGTTACAAAGATGATAAGAACGAAGGTAAAGTGATTGAATAAATGTAATGTACAGGTTCTCACAAGTTCTAGTAAGTGTGGTCCACTCCTATTACGATTTAGTCACTTGTTTCTGATTTCTATTGAGCTCCTATATCATATGTGATTATCTACAGCTTTACATACTCAGTACATATTTCGTACCGACGTCCCCCTACGGGGGACCTGCATTTTATGCTGCAGGCACAGGTACCTCAGCTCATACACCGCACAAGTAGGAGCCAGGATATCTAGCTGCTTTTGGTGAGCTCCAGTTTGCTTTGGGGCTTTCCGTGTCATATCCAGTCACTTTTGGTATTGTATAAAAGTTAGTTATATGGCGGGGTGTGTCCCGACCTTATTTGAACTCTGTGTATTGTCTAGAGGCTTTGTAGACCTAATGTACAGTCAAGGTGGTGTTTTGTTAATAGACATGATGGCTCCAACGGCCAAGTATTATATATACATATATATATGTGTGCTCAAGCTTATACAGGTGATTATTTCCTTTTATATGCGACATGATGCTATTCGAATTTCGGGTTGTCATAGAGGTATGCATGGGAAGTATGAGGTTATGAGATAGTTCTCCCGGGCCTCCTCGGTTACGGGTGCCAGTCCGCCCCAATAGGATTTGAGGCATGACAAGCATGCCCAGACCCTGGGTCTACCCTCGAAACCGTGGGCTATAACACACCGATTTAGCCTAAAAATGCCCCGTTCGCGCCGTTTCGCCCGTTTGTTCACCCAAATGGCCACAAAAATTTAACGGACTACACTGGGACGATCCCTAACCTCCCTGGCATGCCCCGATCAATTTTTGGCCCACAGCATGCCCCGACCTTAGGCCCACCCCTAAAATCGTAGGATAAAGCATACTGATTTAGCCCGAAAATGCTCCGTTCGCACCGTTTCGCCTGTTTGTGTACCTAAATGGCCACAAAAATTTTAAAGGACCACACAGGGATGATTCCAAACCTTCCTGGCATGCCCCGGTCGATTTTTGTCCCACAGCACGCCCGAACCCTGGGCCCACCCCTGAAATTATGTGCTATAGCACACTGATTTAGCCGAAAAATTCCTCGTTTACCCCGTTTCGCCCGTTTATCCACCCAAATAGCCACAAAAATTTAAACGGATCATACTGGGACAATCCCCAAGCTCCCTAGCATGCCCCGGTCGACTTTCAGCCCACAGCACTCTCGAACCCCAGGCCCACCCCCAAAACCGTGGGTTAAACCACACCGATTTGGCCCAAAAATGCTCCGTTCGCACCGTTTCACCGATTTGTCCACCTAAATGGCCACAAAAATTTAAACGGACCACATTCAGATGATCTTAAACCTCCCTGGCATGCCACAATCGATTATCGGTCCATAGCATGCCCGAACTCCATCCTAACCACCAAAACCGTGGGTTATAACACACTGATTTGGCCCGAAAATGCCTTGTTCGCGCCATTTCGTCAATTTGTCCACCCAAATGGCCCAACCTCCCTGGCATGACCCGATTAATTTTTTGCCTACAGCACGCCTGTATCCCGCGACCACCTCTTAAACCGTGGGTAATAACACACCGATTTAGCCCAAAAATACCCTGTTTGCACCGTTTCACACGTTTGTCTAGCCAAATGGCCACAAAAATTTAAACGGACCACACTGGGATGATCCCCAACCTCACTGGAAAGTCCCGATCAATTTTTGGCCTATAGCACATCCGAACCCCGGGCCCACCCCCAAAATAGCGGGCTATAGCACATCGATTTAGCCTGAAAATGCCCCGTTCACGCCGTTTCGTATGTTAGTCCACTAAAATGGCCCCAAAAATTTGAAATAACCACACTGGGATGATCCCCAACTACCCTGGCATGCGCCTATCGATTTTTAGCCCACAGCATACCCGTAACCCGGGCCCACCCTCAAAACCCTGGGATTTAGAACACCGATTTAGCCCGAAAATGCTCCGTTCACGCTGTTTGCACGTTTTCCATCCAAATGGCCACGAAAATTTAAACGGACCATACTGGGAGAATCCCTAACCTCTCTGGCATGCCATGGTCGATTTTTGGCCCACAGCACGCCTGAATCCTGATCCCACCCTTGAAATTGTAGGCTATAGAACACTGATTTGGCCAGAAAATGCCCTGTTCGCGCCGTTTTGCCCGTTTGTTCACCTTAATGGCCACGAAAATTTAAATAGACCACACTGGGATGATCCTAAACCTCCATGGCATGCTTGGATCAATTTTTCGCCCATCGCACCCTCGGACCCCGGGTCCACCCCTGTATTCGTGGGCTATAGCAAATTGATTTGGCTCGAAAATGCCCCGTTCGTGCAGTTTCGCCTATCTATCCACCCAAATGGCGACAAAAATTTAAACGGACCATAATGGGATAAACCCCAACCTCCCTGGCACGTCCAGTTCGATTTTTAGCCCACAACACACTCGGACCCTGGGCCCACCCCCAAAACTGTGGGTTATAGCACACCAATTTAGCCCAAAAATGCCACGTTCACACCGTTTTGCCCGTTTGTCTACCCAAATAGCCATGAAAATTTAAACGGACCACACTGAGATGATCCCCAGCCTCCCTGGCATGCCCCGATTGATTTTTGACCCACAGCACGCCTGGACCCCGGGCCTACTCCCAAAACCGTGGGCAATAGCACAATGATTTGGCCAAAACATGCCCCGTTCGCATCGTTTCGCCTGTTTGTCCACCAAATGGCCACAAAAATTTAAATGGACCACACTGGGATGATCCCAAACTTTCCTGGCATGCCACGGTTGATTTTCATCCTCCAGCACGCCCAAAATGTGGGCCTAGCCCCAAAATCGTGGGCTATAGCATACTAATTTGACCCGAAAATGCCAAGTTTGCACCATTTCATCCGTTTGTCCACCAAAATGGCCACGAAAATTTAAACGAACCACACTGGGATGATCCCCAACCTACTTGGCACGCCCCGATTGATTTTTGGCCCACAACACCCCAGGACACCGGGCTCACCCTCAAAACCGTGGAATATAGCACATCGAATTGGCCCAAAAATGCCCTGTTCATGCCGTTTTGCCCGTTTGTACCGTTTGGCCTGTTTGTCCACCCAAATGGCCACAAATATTTAAATGGATCACACTGGGACGACCTCCAACATACCTGGCATGCCACGATCGATTTTTGGCCCATAGTACACCAGACCCTGGGCCCACCCCTAATACCGTGGTCTATAACACTGATTTGGCCCAAAAATTCCCCGTTTGTGCCGTTTCACCCGTTTCTCCTCCCAAATAGCCACGAAAAATTTAAACAGACCACACTAGGATAATCTCCAACCTCCTTCACATGACTCGGGCAATTTTTGGCCCACAACACGCTCAGACACCGGGCCCACCCCCAAAATCGTGGTCTATAGCAAACCAATTTGTTCCAAAAATTCCCCGTTTGCGTCGTTTTGCCCATTTATCCACCCAAATGGCCACGAAAATTTAAATAGACCACAATGGGATGATCCCCATACTCTCTAGACCTCTCGGTTAATTTTTGGCCCACAGCACGCCCGAACCCATCTCTGAAACCATGGGCTATAGCATACCCATTTGGCCCAAAAATACCCCGTTCGCGCTGTTTCGCCCATTTGTCCACCCAAATGGCCACAAAAATTTAAACGGACTACTCTGGGATGATCGCCAACCTCCCTGGCATGCCCCGGTTGATTTTTGGCCCATAGCACGCCCGAGCCCTGGGCTCACCCCCAAAACCGTGGGCTATATCACACCGATTTGGCTCGAAAATGCCCCGTTCGCATTGTTTTGCCCGTTTGTCCACCCAAATTGCCATGAAAATTTAAACAAACCACACTGGGATAATCCCCAACTTCCCTGGCATGCCTCGGTCAATTTTTAGGCCATAGCACGCTCGGACCCCGGGCCCACCCTCAAAACTGTGGGCTATAGCACACCGATTTGGATCAAAAATGCCCCATTTGCGATGTTTTGCTCGTTTGTCCACCCAAATGGCCACAAAAATTTAAACGGACCATAATGGGATGATCCCCAACCTCCTTGGCATGCCCCGATCGATTATCGGCCCACAGCATGCCCGGACCCTAGGCCCACCCCCAAAACCATGGGCTATAGCACACCAATTTGGCCTAAAAATACCCCATTTGCGCCGTTTCGCTTGTTTCCCCACCCAAATGGCCATAAAAATTTATACAGACAACACTGGGACAATCCCCAACCTCCCTAGCTCGAATGGTCAATTTTTGGCTTATAACACGCCTGAACCATGGGGCCACCCTTGAAACGTGGGCTACAGCACATCGATTTCACCCAAAAATGCCCCGTTCGCCCCGTTTTGCCTGTTTGTCCACCTAAATGGACACGAAAATTTAAATGGACCACACTCGATGATCCCCAACATCCCTAGCATACCCCGATCGATTATCGGCCAACAGCACGCCCAAAAATCGGGTCCACCCCCGAAACCGTGGGTTATAGCACACCAATTTGGTCCAAAATGCCCCGTTCGCATCATTTAACCCGTTTGTCCACCCAAATGGCCACAAAAATTTAAATAGACCACACTTGGATGATCCCTAACCTCCTTGGCACACCCCAATCAATTTATGGCCCACAGTATGCCCGAACCTCGAACCCTCAAAACCGTGGGCTATAGCACATCGATTTGGCCTGAAAATGCTCTGTTCATGCCGTTTCACACGTTTGTCCACCCAAATGGCTACGAAAATTTAAATGGACCACACTGGTACGATCCCCAACCTCCCTGGTTTGCCCAAATTGATTTTTGGCCAACAGCACGCCCGGACCCCTGGCCCACCCCCAAAATCGTGGGCTAGAACACACCGATCTGGCACAAAAATGCCCTATTCGTGCCATTTCGCTCGTTTGTCCACCCAAATGTCCACTAAATTTTAAACGGACCACACTGGGATGATCTCCAACCTCCCTGGCATGCCTCGATCGATTTTTGTCTTGCAGAACGCTCGAACCCTAGTCCCCCCCACAAAATCGTGGGCTATAACACACCGATTTGGTGAGAAAAAGCCCCGTTAGCATCGTTTCGCCCATTTGTCCATCCAAATGGCCACAAAAATTTAAATGGACCATACTGAGAGGATCCCAACCTCCCTGGCATGCCCCGATCGATTTTTAGCCCAAAGAATGCCCGGACCCCAGGTCCACCCTCGAAATTGTGGGCTATGGCACACCGATTAAGCCCAAAAATGTCTCGTTCACGTCGTTTCGCCCATTTGTCTACCCAAATGGCCACGAAAATTTAAACGGACCATACGAGGACGATCCCCAACCTTCTTGGCAAGCGCCGATTTATTTTCGGCCTACAGTACGCTCGTACCCCGGGGCCACCCCCAAAATCGTGGGCTATAGCACACCGATTTGTCTCAAAAATGCCCCGTTCGCCCAGTTTCACCTGTTTATCCACCCAAATGGCCACAAAAATTTAAACGAACCACACTGAGATGATCTTCAACCTCCCTGGCATGCCCCAATCAATTTTTGACCCACAGCACGCCTGGAGCCTGGGCCCACCCCTAAAAGCCTGGGCTATAGCACACCGATTTGCCTTGAAAATGCCCCGTTCACGCTATTTCGCCAATTTGTCCACTCAAATAGCCACGAAAATTTAAACGGACCACACTGGGATGAACCTCAACCTTCCTGTCAAGCCCCGTTCGATTTATGGCCCACAAAACTTCTGGACCTTGGGCCCACCCCCAAAACCGTGGGCTAAAGCAAACCAATTTGGCCCAAAAATGCCTCATTCGCGCCCTTTCACCCGTTTGTCCACCCAAATGGCCATAAAAATTTAAACGAACTGCACTGGGACGATTCTCAATTTCCTTGGCACTCCTCGATCGATTTTAGGCCCACCTCACGCCCAGACCCTGGGCTCACCATCCAAACCATGGGCTATAGCACACCGATTTAGCCCGAAAATACCACGTTCATGTCTTTCTCCTGTTAGTCCAAAAGGCCATAAAAATTTAAACGGACCACACTGTGATAATTCTAAACCTTCCTAGCACACCTCGATCAATTTTTGGCCTACAGCACACCCGAACCCCAGGCCCATCCCAAAACCGTGGGCAATAGCACATCGATTTGTCTTGAAAATGCCCCGTTCGCGCCGTTGCACACATTTGTCCACCTAAATTACCACAAAAATTCAAATGAACCACACTGGGCTGATCCCTAACCTCCCTGGCATGCCCCGGTTTAATTTTTGACCCACAACACGCTAAACCCTGGGCACACCTCCAAAACCGTGGGCTATAGCACACAGATTTAGCCCAAAAATGTCCTGTTCACGCCGTTTCACATATTTGTTCACCCAAATGGCCACGAAAATTTAAATGGACCACACTGGGATAATCCCCACCACCCTGGCATGCCCCTGTCGATTTTTGGCACACAGCACGCTCGAAAATTGGGCCTACCCCCAAAACCATGGGCTTTAGCATACCGACTTTGCTCAAAAATATCCCGTTTGCGCCGTTTGTATATTTGTCCACCCAAATAGCCACAAAAATTTAAACGGACCACACTAGGATGATCACCAACCTCTGTGGCATGCCACGATCAATTTTTAGCCCACAGCATGCCCGAACCCTGGGCTTGCCCTCAAAATCGTGGCCTATTGCATACCAATTTGGCATGAAAATGTCCCGTTCGTGCCGTTTCACCTGTTTGTCCACCCAAATAGCCACAACAATTTAAACGGACCACACTGGGATGATCCTCAACCTACCTGGCATCCTATCGCCCGCTCGAACCCCAAGCCCACCCCCATAACCGTGGGCTATAGCAAATCGATTTGGCCCAAAAATGCCCCGTTCACGCTGTTCCGCCCGTTTGTCCACCCAAATGGCCACAAAAATTTAAATGGACCATACTGGGATGATCACCAACCTCCCTGGCATGCCCCGGTTGATTTTTGGCCCATAGCACACCCGGAGCCCAAGCCCACCCTTGAAACCGGGGGCTATAGCACATTGATTTGGCCCAAAAATGCCACGTTCGTGCCATTTTGCCTGTTTGTCCACCCAAACATCCATGAAAATTTAAACAGATCATATTGGGTTGATCCCCAACCTCCCTGGCACTCTCCCATAGATTTTTGGCCTACAACACGCCTGAGCCCCGAGCCTACCCCCAAAACTATAGGCTATAGCACACCGATTTGGCCTAAAAATGCCCCATTCACATCGTTTTGCCTATTTATCCACCCAAATACCTACTAAAATTTAAACGGACCACACTCAGACGATCCCCAAAATCCCTGGCTTGCCCCAATAATTTTTCAGCCCACAGCAGACCCGGACCCTGAGCCCACCCCCACACCAATTTGGCCTGAAAATGCCCCGTTCGCGCTGTTTCGCTCGCTTGTCGATCAAATGGCAAAGAAAATTTAAATGGGCCACACTGGGATGATTCCTAACCTCCCTGGCACGCCCTGGTCGATATTCAGCCCACAGCACGCTCGAACCCCAGGCCCACCTCTGAAATCATGGACCATAGCACATTGATTTGGCCCGAAAATGCCCCGTTCATGCCGTTTCACCTGTTTGTCCACCCAAATAGCAATGAAAATTTAAATGGATCACACTAAGACAATTCTTAATCTACCTAGAATGCCCCGTTCGATTTTTGGCCCACAGCATGCCCGGACCCCGGGCCCACCTCCAAAACCGTAGGCTATAGCACATCGATTTGGCTTGAAAATGCCCTGTTCGCACCGTTTTGCTCTGCTATCTACCTAAATGGCCACAAAAATTTAAAAAGACCACACTAGGATGACCCTCAACCTCTCAGGCATGCCCCGATCGATTTTCATTCCACAGCACGCGCGAACCCCAGATCCACCCCAAAACCATAGGCTATAGCTTACCGATTTGGATCGAAAATGCCCCTTTAACATTGTTTCTCCCATTTGTAGACCTAAATAGCCAAAAAAATTTAAACGGACCACACCGGGACGATCTCCAACCCCCTAGCACGCCCCCATCGATTATCGGCATACAATACGCCCGGACCCCAGGTGATACGAGTCAAATGGCCACCTTAGGTTTTCATGACATCATTCGAAGTTAGTACATGGGGAATCAAGCTTTGTCGCATTGATGACACGGGATCCTACATGGAGCGGCCGATTTGAGTACACCAAAGAGCAATCCCATGTGTGGAAGATTTCTTGGAGCATTGAAAATTGAGGACTCACGGTTTTGGGCGTTCATTAAGGAAATTTTGGTCACTTAGCCTTGTCCAAGTAACACTCCATGACCACCCCTTTTCATTAAGGGTATTATGGTCATTTTGTTATGTAATAAGTTAGACTATAAATAGGTTCTATTAGTTCATTTGCTAGTTAGTTTATGAAAGATCATAAATTGAAAGACTTGAAATCCTCTCTCTTGAGAGTAGACCACCTTAGTATAGTCTTAGTTAGGACTTGGAAAAGTCATCCTTAGTATAGGGCATGGAAAAGTCAATATTAATCTTTCCTTGGAAATGGTGGATCTTGAGGTGAGTCGATTACCTTGACGGTCATCGTAAGAGTCTGGTTTTGATTATTACATTCATTTGGGGTTAAATTTGAAATATACTTGGTTCTTAATCTTGTAATAATCTTGGTCTCACTATCCATCCTTTTATTATTTTGCAAATCTGTGGGTTTTTGTGTTTGTCATCTTATATCCCTTTGTGTTGCTTGTTCTTCTCACTTTTTGTGGACTGTTTTGGCATCTTGGTGGACTGATTTTTACTACCAGCGCCACCCCCAATACCATTGGCTATAACACACTGATTTGGCTTGAAAATGCCACGTTCGAGCCGTTCTGCCCATTTGTCCATCCAAATAACCATAAAAATTTAAACGAACCACACTGGGATGATCCCTAACCTCCCTGGCACAACCCGGTCAATTTTTGGCTCACAGAATGCCTGAACCCGAGCCCACCCCCAAAACCGTGGACTATACATACCAATTTAGCCCAAAAATGCCCTGTTCATGCTGTTTTGCCCGTTTATCCACCCTAATGGCCACAAAAATTTAAACGGACCACACTGGGATGATCCCCAACCTTCTTATCATGCCCCGGTCAATTTTTGGCACACAGCATTCTCGAACCCAATGCCCATCCCCAAAACCGTGGGTTATAACACACCAATTTGGTCCAAAAATTTCCCGTTCGCGTTGTTTTGCAGGTTTATCCACCCAAATGGCCACAAAAATTTAAATAAACCACACTAGGATGATCCTAAACCTCCCTAGCACGTCCGGATCAATTATCGGCCCATAGCACGCCCGAAACCCGAGCCCTCCCCCAAAATCGTGGGCTATAGCACATCGATTTGGCCCCAAAATACCCCATTCACACCATTTTGCCTATTTTTCCACCGAAATGGCCACAAAAATTTAAGCGGACCATACTGGGACTATCCCCAACCTCCCTAGCATGGCATTCGGTCCACAACACTCCCGGACCTCAGGCCCACCCCCTAAACCGTGGGCTATAGCTCACCGATTTGGCCCGAAAATGCTCCATTCATGCTATTTTGCCCGTTTGTCCGCCCAAATGACCATAAAAATTTAAACGAACCACACTGAGATGATCCCCAACCTCCCTGGTACGTCTCGGTCAATTTTTGTCCCACAGATCGCCCGAACCCCGGGCTCACCCCCAAAATTGTGGGCCAAAAACACACTGATTTGGCCTAAAAATGTCCCATTTGTGCCGTTTCACCTGTTTATCCTCCCAAATGGCCACAAAAATTTACACCGACCACACTGGGATGATCCCCAACCACCCTGGCAATCCTCCATCTATTTTTGACCTACAACACGCCCGAACCCCGGGCCCACCCTCAAAACCGTGGGCTATAGAACACTGATCTGGCTTGAAAATGCCTCGTTCGTGCTGTTTCGCCTGTTTGTGCACCCAAATGGCCACAAAAATTTAAACGGACCACACAGGGATGATCCCCAACCTCCCTGGCATGCCTTAATTAATTTTTAACCCACAACACGCCTGGACCCCAAGCCCACCCTCGAAACCTTAGGCTATAGTACATCGATTTAACTTGAAAATGCCCCATTCACACCGTTTCACCCGTTTGTCTACCCAAATAGCCACAAAAATTTAAACGGACCACACTGGGATGATCCCTAACCTCTATAGCACGCCTCGATTAATTTTTGGCCTACAGAAAGCTCGAACCTCGGGCCCACCCTAAAAAATGTGGGCTATAGCATATCAATTTGGCCCAAAAATGCCCCGTTTGTGCCGTTTCGCCCTTAGTCCACCCAAATAGCCACAAAAATTTATACGGACCATATTGGGACGATCCTCAACCTCCCTGGCATACCTCGATTGATTTTTGCCCATAGCATGCTTGGAATCTAGGACCACCCCCAAAACCGTAGGCTATAGCACACCGATTTGGCCTAAAAATGCCCCGTTTGTGTTGTTGCTTTTCCACCCAAATGGCCAAGAAGATTTAAACAGACCACACTGGGACCATCCCCAACTTCCCTGGCATGCCCCGATCGATTTTTGGCCCCCAGCATGCCCGAATTCCGGACCCACCTCCAAACTGTAGGCTATAGCATATCGATTTGGCCCAAAAATTCCTTGTTCGTGCCGTTTTGGCCATTTATCCACCCAAAGGGCAACGAAAATTTAAACAAACCTCACTGGGAAGATTCCCAACCTCCTTGGCATGACCCAATCAATTTTTGACCCACAACACGCCCAAAACCCGGGCCCACTCCCACAACCGTGGGCTATAGCATACTAATTTGACTCGAAAATGACTCGCTCGCGCTATTTCACCAGTTTGTCCACTCAAATGAAAACAAAAATTTAAACGGACCATACTGGGGCAATCCTCAACCTCCCTGGCAGACACCGATCGATTTTTGACCCACTGCACGCTCAGGCCCCAGGCGCACCCCCGTAACCGTCGGCTATAGCACACTAATTTAGCCCGAAAATGCCCGTTCACGCTGTTTCTCCCGTTTGTCCACCCAAATGGCCACGAAAATTTAAACGAACCACACCTGGATGATCGACAACCTCCATGGGATGCCCCAGTCAATTTTTGGCTCACAACACGCTCGAACCCTGGGCCCACCCTCAAAACCATGGTCTATAGCATATCAATTTAGACCGAAAATGCCTCGTTCGCTTCATGTCGCCCGTTTGTAGATCCAAATAGCCACAAAAATTTAAAAGGACCACACTGGATAATCCCCAACCTCCCTGACACGCCCCGATTGATTATTGGCCCACAGCACACCCGGACCCCGGGCCCACCTCCAAAACCGTGGGCTAGAGCACACCAATTTGGCCCAAAAATGCAATGTTCGCATCTTTTTGTCCGTTTGTCCACTCAAATAGCGACAAAATTTAAATGAACCACACTTGGACGATCCCTAACCTCCCCATCACTCCACGATCGATTTTTGGCCCACAGCTCGCCCGAACATTAGGCCCACCCTCGAAATCGTGGGCTATAGCACACCAATTTGGCAAGAAAATATCCCGTTCGCACCATTTCGCCCGTTTGTCCATCCAAATGGCCACAAAAATTTAAACGGACCACACTGAGATGATCCCCAACCTCCCTGGCATGGTCGGGTCAATTTTTGGCCCATCAAATGCTTGGACAACAATCCCACCCCATAATCGTGGGCTATAGCAAACTGATTTGGCTCGAAAATGCATCGTTCACGCCATTTCGCCCGTTTGTTTAGCCAAATAGCCACAAAAATTTTAACGTACCACACTGGGATGATCTCCAAACTCCCTGGCACGCCCCGGTTAATTTTTGGCCCACAGCACACCCGGACCCCAGACCAACCCCAAAATTGTGGGATATAGCAAACTAATTTGGCCCAAAAATGCCACGTTCACGCCATTTTGCCCCTTTGTCCACCCAAATGGCCATGAAAATTTAAACAGACCACACTGGGATGATCCCCAACCTCCCTGGCACACTCCCATAGATTTTTGGCCTACAGCACGCCCGGGCCCCGGGCCCACCCCCGAGACCATGGGCTATAGCACACCGATTTGGCCTAAAATGCCCCATTCATGCCGTTTCGCCCATTTATCCACCCAAATACCCACTAAAATTTAAACGGACCACACCGGGATGATC
Organism: Capsicum annuum; assembly: GCF_002878395.1. Classification (NCBI taxonomy): domain Eukaryota; kingdom Viridiplantae; phylum Streptophyta; class Magnoliopsida; order Solanales; family Solanaceae; genus Capsicum; species Capsicum annuum. Next base: position 1,215,690 of record NC_061120.1, read on the forward strand.
TTCAACATCCCTGGAATGCCTCGGTCGATTTTTGACCCACAGCACGCCCGGACCCTGGGCCCACCCCTAAAACCGTGGGATATACTACATCAATTTGGCCCAAAAATTCCCAATTCATGTCTTTTCGCCCGTTTATCCACCCAAATGGCCATGAAAGTTTAAACGGTCCACATTGAGACGACCCCCAACCTCCCTGACATACCCCAGTCAATTTTCAGCCCACAACATGCGCGAACCCCAGGCCTACCCCCGAAACCGTAGGCTATGGCTCACCAATTTAGACCAAAAATTCCCCATTCATGTCGTTTCGCCCGTTTGTAGACCCAAATGGCCAAAAAAATTTAAACAGACCATACTGGGATGATCCCCAACCTCCCTGGCACACCCCAATCAATTTTCAACCCACAGTACACCCGAACCCTGGGCCCACCCCTAAAAATATTGGCTATAGCACACCGATTTGGCCCAAAAATGCCCCATTCGAGCCGCTCCACCAGTTTGTCCACTCAAATAAATAGAAAAATTTAAACAGACCATACTGGGACGATCCCTAACCTACTTGGCATGCCTCGGTCTATTTTTGGCCTACAGCACGCCCGAACTCCGAGCCCACCCCCAAAATCTTGGGCTATAGCACATCGATTTGGCCCAAAAATGCCCAATTCATGCTATTTCGCTGGTTTGTCCACTCAAATGGCCACAAAAATTTAAACGAACCACACTGTGATGATCCTCAACCCTCTTGGCACGCCCCGGTCAATTTTCGGCCCACTGCACACTCGGACCCCAGACCCACCCCCAAAACCGTGGGCTATAGCACACCAATTTGGCCTAAAAATTATCCGCTCGCATTGTTTTGCCCGTTTGTCCACCCAAATGGCCACGAAAATTTAAATGGACCACACTGGGAAGATCCCCAGCTTCGCTAGCATTCCCAATCAATTTTAGGCACACAACACGCCTGAACCCTGGGCCCACCCCCAAAACTGTGGGTTATAGCATACCGATTTGGCCCAAAAATGCCCCGTTCACGCCGTTACGCCCTTTTGTCCACCCAAATGGCCACAAAAATTTGAACGGACTACATTGGGATTATCCCTAACCTCCCTGGGATGCCCCAATTGATTTTTGGCCTACAGTACGCCCAGATCCCGAGCCTACCCCCAAAACCGTGGGCTATAGCACACCGATTTGACCCAAAAATGCCTCGTTCTCACCATTTTGCCCATTTGTCCACCTAAATGGCCACGAAAATTTAATCAAACTACACTAAAATGATCCCCAGCCTCCCTGGCATGCCCCGATCAATTTTTGGCCCATAGCACACTCAGAACCCGGGCCCACCCACAAAACCGTGAGCTATAGCACATCCATTTGGATCGAAAATGCCCCATTTGTGTCGTTTAGTTCGTTTATCCACCCAAATAGCCATGAAAATTTAAACGGACCACACTGAGAAGGTCGTTTACCTCGCTGACATGCCTCGATCGATTATCAGCCCACAGCATGGCCGTACCCTAGGCCCACCCCTAAAACCATGGGCTATAGCACACCAATTTGGCCCAAAAATACCCCGTTCGCACTGTTTTTGCCCATTTGTCCACCCAAATGCCCACAAAAATTTAAACGGACCACAGTGGGATGATCCTTAACTTCCCTAGCACTCTCGATCAATTTTTGGCCAGCAACATGCCCTGATCTAGGGCCTACCTTGAAACGTGTGCCGATTTTTCCTGAAAATGCCCCGTCTCTCCCCCTTTCGCCCGTTTGTCGACCCAAATGGCCATGAAATTTAAACGGACCACACTCGAATGATCCACAACCTCCCTGGCATGCCCCGATCTGTTATCGACCCATAGCACGCTCGGAACCTGGGGTCGCCCCCAAAACCGTGGGCTATAGCACACCTATTTGGCCCCAAAATGCCCCGTACGCACCGTTTATCCCGCTTAGACACCTAAATTGCCACAAAAATTTAAACAGACCATGCTGGGACGATCCCCAACCTCCCTGGCATGCCCTTCAGTCCACAGCACGCCTGTACCTCGAGCCCACCCGCAAAACTGTGGGCTATAGCACATCGATTTGGCCTAAACATGCTTCGTCCATGCCGTTTCGCCTGTTTGTCCACCCAAATAGCCACAATAATTTAAACGGACCACACTGAGATGATCCCTAACCTTCCTGGCATATCTCGGTCAATTTTTGGCCCTCAGCACACCCGAACCCCAGGCCCACCCCTAAAATTGTGGGCTTTAGCACACCGATTTAGCTCAAAAATATTCTGTTCGTGCCGTTTCGCACATTTGTCCACCCAAATGGCAATGAAAATTTAAACGGACCACACTGAAATGATCCCCAACTTCCCTAGAATGCCCCGATTGATTTTCAGCCCATAGCACACCTGGACTCCAGGCCAACCCCCGAAACCGTGGTCTATAGCACACCAATTTGGCCCAAAAATGCCCCGTTTACATCGTTTCGCTCGTTTGTCCACCCAAATGGCCATGAAAATTTAAACGAACCGTACTGGGATGATCCCCAACCTCCCTAGCATACCTCAATCTATGTTCGTCCCACAAAATGCCTGGACCCCTGGCCCACCCTCAAAACTGTGGGCTATAGCACACTGATTTAGCCCGAAAATGCCTCGTTTGAGTTGTTTTACACATTTGTCCACCCAAATGGCCACGAAAATTTAAACGGACAACACTAGGATGATCCCCAACCTCCCTGGCATGCCCCGATCGATTTTCAGCCCACAGCACGTCCGGACCCTGGGCCCACCCCCAAAACCTTAGGCTATAGCATAGCGATTTGGCCCGTAAAAGCTTTGTTCGTGTCATTTCGCCGGTTTGTCAAGCTAAATTGCCATAAAAACATAAATGGACCATACTGGGATGAACCCCAACCTCCCTGGCATGTCCCGATCGATTTTTAGCCTACAGTACTCTCGAACCCCGAGCCCACCCCTGAAACTGTGGGTTTATTGCACACAGATTTTGCCAAAAAATGCCCCATTCATGTTGTTTCACCCGTTTGTCCAACCAAATAGCAATGAAAATTTAAACGGACCACAATGGGATGATCCCTAACCTCCCTGGCATGCCGCGATCGATTTTTGACCCAAAAAACACCCAGACCCCGAGCCCACCCCCAAAACCGTGGGCTATAGCACACTAATTTTGACTAAAAATGCCCAATTCGCGCTGTTTGGCTTATCTGTCCACCCAAATAGCCATAAAAAATTATACGGTCCACATTGGGACGATCCCCAATATCCCTGGCATACCCTGATCGATTTTTGGACCAAAGCATACTCGAACCCCGAGCTCACCCCCAAAACTATGGGCTATAGCACACCGATTTGCCACCAAAATGCCCCGTTTGCGCCGTTTCACTCGTTTGTCCACCCAAATGGCCACTAAAATTTAAACAGACCACACTAGGACGATCCCCAACCTCCCTTGTACGCCCCGGTAAATTTTCAACCCAATGCACGCCCGGACCCCAGGCCCACCCCTAAAACCGTGGTCTATAGCACACTGATTTGGCCCGAAATGCTCCGTTCGTGCCGTTTTGCCCATTTGTCCACCCAAAACACTACGAAAATTTAAATGAACCATCAGGGATGATCCCAAACCTCCCTGGCATGCTCAAATCAATTTTTGACCCACAGCACGCCTAGAACTCGGGGCCACCCCCAAACCGTGGGCTATAGTACATCGATTTGGCTCAAAAACGCCTCGTTCGCACTATTTCGCAAGTTTGTCCTCTCAAATGGCCACAAAAATTTAAACGGACCACACTGGGACGAACCTCAACCTCTATAGCAGGCACCGATTGATTTTCTTCCCACTGCATACACGGATCCCAGGCGTACCCCCAAAACCATCGGCTATAGCACATCGATTTTTCTCGAAAGTGCTCATACGAGCCGTTTTGCTTGTTTGTCAACCCAAATGGCCACGAAAATTTAAACGAAATACACTAGGATGATCCCCACCCTCCATGGGATGGCTCGGTCAATTTTGGTTCACAACACACCCAAACCCTGGGGCCAATCTCAAAACCGTGGTCTGTAGCACATCGAGTTAGATCGAAAATGCCCCGTTCACATCGTTTTGCCCGATTGTAGACCCAAAAGGCCACAAAAATTCAAAAGGACCAAACTGGGATAATCTCCAACCTCCGTGGCACGCCTAGATCAATTTTCAGCCCATATCGCCCTCGGACCCCAGGCCCACCCTTAAAATAATGGGTTTGAGCACACCAATTTGGCCCGAAAATACCTCGTTCATGCTATTTCGCTCGTTTTTCCACCCAAACAGCCATGATAATTTAAAAAAACCACACTGGAATGATCCCTAACCTCCCTGGTATGCCTAGATTGATTTTTGGCATACATCACGCCTGAACCCCGGGCCTACCCACGAAATCATGGGCTATAGAACACTAATTTGGTAAGAAAATTTCCCATTCACGCCGTTTCACCAATTTATCCACCCAAATGGCCACGAAAATTTAAACGAACCACACTAGGACGATCTCCAACATCTCTGGCATGCCCCGGTCGATTTTTCACCCACAGCACACCCGGACCCTGCGCCCACCCCCGAAACTGTAGGCTATAGCACACCGATTTGGCCTGAAAATGCCACGTTCACACCATTTTGCCCGTTTGTCGGCCCAAATTTGCCATGAAAATTTAAACGAACCAAACTGGGATGATCCCCAACCTCCCTGGCATGGTCCCATAGATTTTTGGCCTCCAGCACGCCCGGACCCAGGGCCCACCTTCAAAACTATGGGCTATAGCACACCGATTTGGCTCAAAAATACCTCATTCGCACCGTTTCGTCCATTTGTCCACCCAAATAGCCACGAAAATTTAAATGAACCACACTGGGATGATCCTCAACCTGCTTGGCATGCTTGGATCATTTTTTGGCCCATGCCCAGGACCACCCCATAACCGTGGGCTATAGCAAATCGATTTGGCTCAAAAATGCCCCATTCACATAGTTTCACCCATTTGTCCACCCAAATACCTACTAAAATTTTAACGGACCGCATTGGGATGATTCCCAACATCCTTGGCATGCCCCAGTCGATTTTTGGCTCACAGCACGCCCGGACCCCGGGCCTACCTTGAAACCGTGGGCTATACCACGCCGATTTAGCTAGAAAATGCCCCGTTCGCGCCGTTTAGCCCTTTTGTCCACCAAATGGCTACGAAAATTTAAATTAACCTCACTGGGACTATTCCCAACCTCTCTCTCACGCCCCAGTTGATTTTCAGTCCGCAGCACGCCCGGAGCCCTGGCCCACCCCAGAAACAGTGGGCTATAGCACATCGATTTGGCCTGAAAATGCCCCGTTTACGCTGTTTCACCCATTTGTCCACCCAAATGGACACAAAAATTTAAACGGACCACATTGGGATAATCGCCAACCTACCTGGCATGCCCCGATCAATTTTTGGCCCATAGCACGCCCGGACCCCGGGCCCACCCCCAAAACTGTTGGCTATAGAACACCAATTTGACTAAAAAATGCCCAGTTCATGCCGTTTCGCCTGTTTGTCCACCCAAATGGCCACAAAAATTTAAATGGACCATACTGGTAAGACCCCCAACCTCCCGACATACCTCGGTCGATTTACAGCCCCCAACACGCGCGAACCCCAGGCCCACCCCCGAAATCGTGGGCTATAGCTCACCGATTTGGACTGAAAATGCCCCGTTTGTAGACCCAAATGACCAAAAATATTTAAACAAACCACACTGGGATGATCCCCAACCTCTTTGGCATGCCCCGATCAATTTTTGGACAACAGTACGCCCGAACCCTGGCCCACCCAAATAACCATTGGCTTTAGACCACCGATTTGTCCATAAAATGCCCCGTTCGAGCCGTTCCCCCCGTTTGTCCTCCCAAGTAACCATAAATGTTTGAACGAACTACACTGGGATGATTCCTAACCTCCCTGTCATGCCCCGATCAATTTTTGGCCCACAGAATGCCTGGAACCCGAGCCCACCCCTAAAATCGTTGGCTAGAGCACATCAATTTGGCTTGAAAATGATACGTTCACGCTTTTATGCCCGTTGGTCCACCCAAATGGCGACGAAAATTTAAATGGACCACACTGGGATAATCCCCAACCTTCTTGGCATGCCCCGGTGAATTTTTGGCCCACAGCACTCTCGGACCCTGTGCCCACCCTCAAAACCGTGGGCTATAGCACACCAATTTGATCCAAAAAATTCTCCGTTGGCGTCGTTTTACTCGTTTGTCCACCAAAATGGCCACAAAAATTTAAACGAACCACACTGGGATGATCCCGAGCCTCCCTACCATGCCCGGTCGATTTTTCGCCCACATTACGCCTGAACCCCAGGCCCACCCCTAAAAATATAGGCTATAGCATACTGATTTGGCCCAAAAATGCCACGTTCGCATCGTTTTACCCGTTTGTCAACCCAAATAGCCACAAAAATTAGAACGAACTACACTGGGATGATCCCCAACCTCCTTGGCATGCCCCAGTTGATTTTCAGCTAACAGCACGCTCAGACCCCAGGCCTAGCCCCAAAACCGTGGGCTATAGCACATTAATTTGACCCAAAAAAGCCATATTATGTGGCTCGTTTGTCCACCTAAAAGGCCACAAAAATTTAAACGGACCACAATGGGACTATCCCCAACCTCCATGGTATGCATCGATCAATTTTTTGCCCACAGTATGCTCGGACCCCGATCCCACCCCCAAAACCCTGGGCTATAGTGCACCAATTTGGATCAAAAATACCCTGTTCATGTCGTTTCGCTCGTTTTTCCTCCTAAATAGCCATAAAAATTTAAACGGACCATACTGGGATGATCCCCTACCTCCCTGGCATGCCCCAATTGATTTTTGGCCTATAGTATGCTCGAAACTGTGGGATACACACCGATTTCTCTCGAAAATGCCCCGTTTGCACCATTCCACCCGTTTGTCCACCTAAATGGCGACAAAAATTAAAATGGACCACATTGGGACGATACCCAACCTCCCTGGCATACCCTGGTCAATTTTTGGCCCACAACACATTCAGACCCCGAGCCCACCCCCAAAACTGTAGGCTATAGCACACCGATTTAGCTTGAAAATGCTTCATTCGTGCCATTTCGCCTGTTTGTCAACCCAAATGACCACAAAAATTTAAACGGACCATACTGAGGAGATCCCCAACCTCCCTGGCATGCCCCAATTGATTTTTGGCCCATAGCAAGCTTGAACCCCGAGCCCACCCCCAAAACCATGGGCTATAGGACACCGATTTGGCCTAAAAATGCCCCTTTCACGCCGTTTCACCCGTTTGTTCTCACAAATAGCCACAAAAATTTAAACAGATCACACTGGGATGATCCCCAACCTCCCTAGCATGCCCCGATCAATTTTTGGCCAACAAAATGGTCGGACCCCGGGCCCACCCCCAAAACCATGGGCTATAGCATATCGATTTGGCACTAAAATGTCCCATTCATGTCGTTTCGCCCATTTGTCCACCCAAATACACATGAAAATTTATACGGACCATATTGGGATGATACCCAAACTCCTTGGCATGCCCCGGTTGATTTTTGGCTGACAACATACCCGGACCCGGGGCCTACCCCCAAAACTGTGGGCTATAGCACACTGATTTGGCCTGGAAATGCCCCGTTCTCATCGTTTCGCCCGTTAGTCCACCCAAATGGCCGCAAAAATTTAAACGGACCACACTGGGATGATCCCCAACCTTTCTTGCATGCCACGGTCAATTTTTGGCCCACATCACTCTCGGAACCTAAGCCCACCCCCAAAATCATGGGCTACACCACCCCGATTTGGCCCTAAAATGCCTCGTTTGACTATTTTACCCATTTGACCACCCCAAAAGGAAACAGAAATTTAAACGGGCCACACTAGGATGATCCCCAACCTCCCTGGCACTCCCAAATCAATTTTTGACCCACAGCACACCCAAAACCCGAGCCCATCCCAAAAATTGTAATCTATAGCACATCGATTTGGCTAAAAAATGCCCAGTTTGTGCTATTTCACTAGTTTGTCCACTCAAATTGCCACAAAAATTTAAACGGAACACATTGGGAAGATCCTTAAACCCCCTGGCAGGCACCGATTGATTTTTGACCTACTGTACGCTTGAAACCCAAGCGCACCCCCAAAAATGTCGGCTATTGCATACCAATTTGGCCCAAAATTGCCCGTTCGCACTGTTTCCCCCTTTGTGCACCCAAATGACCATGAAAATTTAAAATGACCACACTGGGATGATCTCTAACCTCCATGGGATGGCCCGATCAATTTTTGTCTCACAGCACACCCGAACCCCAGGCCGACCCTCAAAATCGTGGTCTATAGCACATCAATTTGGACCAAAAATACCCCGTTCGCCTCGTTTCTCTTATTTGTAGACCCAAATAGCTAAAAAAATTTAATAGGACCAAAATGGGATGATCCTCAACCTCCCTGGCATGCCCCCATCGATTTTCAACCTATAGCGCGCCCGAACCCCTGGCCCACCCCCAAAACCGTGGGTTATACCACACCGATTTGGCCCGAAAATGCCCCATACATGCCTTTTCAGTCGTTTGTCCACCCAAACAGCCATGAAAATTTAAACGAACCACACTGAGATGATCCCCAACCTACCTTTCATACCCCGATCGATTTTTGGCCCATTGCACTCTCGGACCCCGAGCCCACCCTTGAAACCGTAGGCTATAGCACACCGATTTTGCTTGAAAATACCTCGTTCCTGCTGTTTTACCCATTTGCCCACCCAGATAGCCACAAAAATTTAAATGGACCACACTAGGATTATCCCCAGCTTCCTTGGCTTGCCTCGGTTGATTTTCAGCCAAAAACACGCTCGAATCCTGGGCCCACCCCCAAAACCATGGGCTATAGCACACCAATTTGGCCCAAAAAATCTCCGTTCGTGCCGTTTTGCCCGTTTGTCCACCCAAATGGCCACAAAAATTTAAACGGACCACACTAGAAAGATCTCCAGCCTCCCTAGCATGCCTGATCGAATTTTGACCCACAGCACACCCCAAAACTGTGGGCTATAGCATACTGATTTGGCCTGAAAATGCCCCGTTCATGCCGTTTCCCCCGTTTATCCACCCAAATAACCATAAAAATTTAACCAAACTACACTGGGAAGATCCCAACCTCCCTAGCATGACCCAGTTAATTTTTAGCCAACAGAATGCCTTGACCTTGGGCCCACACCCAAAACTATGGGCTATAGTACACTGATTTAGCCTGAAAATGCCCCGTTCGCGCTGTTTCTCCCGTTTGTCCACCTAAATTGCCATAAAAATTTAAATGGACCACACTAGGATGATTCCCAGCCTCCCTAGAATGCCCGATCAATTTTTGGACCACTACACGCACGAACCTTGGGCCCACCCCCAAAATCGTGGGCTATATCAAACTGATTTAGCCTAAAAATGCCCCGTTCGTGCTGTTTCCCCCTTTTGTCCACCCAAATGGCCACAAAAATTTAAACGGAATACACTGGGAGGATCTCCAACCTCCCTGACATACCTCGGTCAATTTTTGACCCACAACACACCCTGACCCCAGGCCCACACCCAAAACCATGGGCTATAGCACACCGATATAGCCTAAAAATGCCCCGTTCGCGCCGTTTTTCCCATTTGTTCACCTTAATTTCCACAAAAATCTAAACAGTTAACACTGGGATTATCTCCAACCTACCTGGCATGCCCCAATTAATTTTAGGCCTACAGCACGCCCGAACATCGGGCCAACCCCCAAATCCGTGGGCTATAGCCACTGATTTAGATCAAAAATGCCCTATTCGCGCCGTTTCACTCATTTGTCCACCCAAATGGCCACGTTAAATAGACCATACTAGGATGATACCCAACCCCCCTGGCATGCCTCAGTCGATTTTTGACCCATAGGACGCCCGAACCCTGGGCCACCCCTAAAACCGTGAACTATAGCACACCGATTTGGCTCAAAAACATCCTGTTTACGCCGTTTCACCCGTTTGTCCACCGAAATAGCCACAAAAATATAAACGGACAACACTAGAATGATCCCCAACCTCCCTAGCATGCTCGATCGATTTTTGGCCCACAACATGTTTGGACCTCGGGCCCACCCCCGAAACGTGTGCTGTAGCATACCGATTTGACCCGAAAATGCCCCGTTCGCATCGTTTCACCTATTTGTCCACCCAAAGGGCAAGAAAAATTTAAACGGAGTACACTGAGATTATCCCCAACCTCCCTAGCATGCCCCGATCAATTTTTGACCCACAATACACCCGAAACTCTAGCCCGCCCCCAAAACCGTGGGCTATAGCACACTGATTTGGCTTGAAAATACCCCTTCATGCTATTTCGCCAGTTTGTCCACTCAAATGGCCACAAAAATTTAAACAGACCACACTAGAATGATCCTTAACCCGTCTGGCAGGAACCGATCGATTTTTGACCTACTGCATGCCCGGACCCCAAGCGCACCCCCAAAACCATCAGCTATAGCACACTGATTTGGCTCGAAAATGCTCATTCGCGCTGTTTCGCCCGTTTGTCCACACAAATGGAAATGAAAATTTAAATGGACCACACTGGGATGATCTCCAACCTCCCTGGCATGCCCCGGTTGATTTTTAGCCCACAGCATGCCCGGACCCCGGGCCCTTCCCAAAAAACATGGGCTATATCACACCGATTTGGATTGAAAATCTTTATTCGTGTTATTTCGCACGTTTGTCCACCCAAATGGCCACAAAAATTTAAACGAATCCTCGGTCGATTTTTGACCCACAGTAGGCTCGGATCCGGGCCCACCCTCAAAACTGTGGGCTATAGCACACTGATTGGCCCCAAAATACCCCATTCGCGCTGTTTTGCCAGACAACACTGGGACGATCCCCAACCTCGCTAGCACGCCCAGTCGATTTTTGGTCCACAACACGTCCAGACCTTGGGCCCACCCCAAAACATGGTCTATAGCACATCGACTATGCCCTAAAATGCCCTGTTCGCCCCGTTTCGCTCGTTTGTCTACCCAAAGGGCCACAAAAATTTAAATGGAACACACTCGGATGATCCCAAATCTCCCTGTCCCGCACCGATCGATTATTGACCTAAAACACACCTGGACCCCGGGCCCACCCCAAATCCATGGGCTGCACACTGACTCGGCCCCAAAAGGCCATGTTCGTATCGTTTCACCCATTTGTCCACCCAAATAGCCACAAAAATTTAAACGGACCATACTAGGATGATGCCCAACCTCCATGGCATGCCCCGATCTATTTTTGGTCCACATCATGCCTGGATCTCGGGCCCACCCCAAAACCGTGGCTATAGGACACCGATTTAGCTTAAAAATGCCCCGTTCGCGTTGTTTGTCCTGTTTATCTGCCCAAATGGCCACGAAAATTTAAACGGACAAACTGGGAATATCCCCAACCTCCCTAGCTCGATCCGATTGATTTTTGGCCCAAAGCACACCCGAACCTCGGGCCCACCCTAGAAACTCTGGGCTGTAGCACATCAATTTTTCCAGAAAATGCCCCATTCGTGCCGTTTTGCCTGTTTGTCCACCCAAATGATCACAAAAATTTAAATGAACCACACTGGGATAATCCCCAACCTCCCTGGCACCCCCGGCCAATGTTCAATGCACAGCACGCCCGGCTCCCGAGACCACCCCCAAAACTTTGGGCTATAGCACACTGATTTGGCCTGAAATGTCCCATTTACGCCGTTTCGCCCGTTTGCCCACCCAAATGGCCATAACAATTTAAACGGACTACACTGGGATGATGCCCAACCTCCCTGGTATGTCTCGATCAATTTTTCGCCTACAGCACGCTCGAACCTTGGGCCCACCCCTGAAATTTTGGGATATAACACACCGATTTAGCCCGAAAATGCCCTGTTCTCGCTGTTTTGATAGTTTGTCCACACAAATAGCCACAAGAATTTATCAAACCACACTGGGATGATCTCCAACCTCCCTGGCACACCCCGATTGATTTTTGTCCCACAAAACGTCCAGAACCCGGGCCCACCCCCAAAACCGTGAGGTATAGAACACCTATTTGGCCTGAAAATGTAACGTTCGCGCCGTTTCATCCGTTTGTCCATTCAGTGGCCATAAAAATTTAAACGTACCACACTGGGATGATCCCCAACCTCTCTGACATGCACCGATCAATTTTTGTCCCACAGCACACCCGAACCCCAACCCACCCTCGAAACCATGGCCTACAGCACATCGATTTCTCCCAAAAATGCCTCGTTCACGCCGTTTTACCCGTTTGTCCACCAAAATAGCCACAAAAATTTAAATGGACCAAACTAGGATGATACCCAACCTCCTTGGCATACACCGATCAATTTTTGGCCCGCAGCATATTCAAACCCTGAATCCACCCCCAAAACTGTGGGATATAGCACACTGATTTGGCCCGAAAATGCCCCGTTCGCACTGTTTCACCCGTTTTTCCACCTAAATGGCCACTAAATTTTAAACAGACCACACGGGGATGATTCCCAACCTCCCTGGCATGCCCGGTCGATTTTAGACCCACAATACACCCGAACTCCGAGCCCACCCCTAAAACCATGGGCTATAGCACATCGATTTGGCCCGAAAACGTCCCATTCGTTGTTTCGCCAGTTTGTCCACCCAAATGGCCAAAAAAATTTAAATGGACCATACTAGGATGATCCCCAACCTCCCTGGCACGCCCCAGTTGATTTTTGGCTCACAGCACGCTCGGACCCTGGGCCCACCCCCAATTTGCCCTTTTGTCCACCCGAATGACCATAAAAATTTAAACTAACCACACTGGGACTATCCCCAACCACCCTGATACATCCCGGTTAATTTTTAGCCCACAGCACGCCCGGACCCCAGGTGCACCCTCAAAATCGTGGACTATAGCAATTCAATTTGGTCCAAAAATGGCGTGTTCATGTCGTTTTGCCCGTTTGTCAACCCAAATGGCCTCAAAAATTTAAACGGACCATATAGGGACGATCCCCAACCTCCCTAGCATGCTTTGGTTGATTTTTGGCCCAAAGCATGCCCAAATCCCAAGCCTACCCCCAAAATCGTGGGCCATAGCACACCGACTTAACCCAAAAATGCATCGCTCAATCCATATCCCCAACCTCCATGACATGCCTCGATTGATTTTTGACCCATAAAATGCCCAAACCCAGGGCCCACCCCCAAAACCGTGGGCTATATCACACCAATTTGGCCCAAAAATACCCCATTTGTGCCGTTTTACCCGTTTGTCTACCCAAATGACCATGAAATTTAAACAGACCACACTGGGACATTACCAAACCTCCCTGACACTCTTTGATCTATTATTGGGCCATAGCACACTCGAACCTCGATTCCATTCCCGAAATCGTGGGCTATAGCACTTCGATTTAGCCTGAAAATAACCCTTTCACGCTGTTTTGCCCGTTCGTCCACCTAAATATTCATGAAAATTTAAACGGACCATACTGGGATGATCCCCAAACTCCCTAGCATGCTAGGTTGATTTATGAACAATTACACGGTTGGACCCCGAGCCCACCCCCAAAACCGTTGGCTATAGCACATCGATTTGTCTCAAAAACTCCCCATTCGCACCGTCTCGCCCGTTTGTCCACCCAAATGACCACAAAAATTGAAACAGACCACAATAGAATGATCTCTACCTCCCTGGTACGCCCATGATGCTCGGACCCCGGCCCACCCCAAAACCATGGACTATAACACACCGATTGAAACAGACCACACCATTTTATTAGTTTTTTGACCCAAGTGGCCACGAATATTTAAACGGACCACATTGGGATGATCCCCAACCTCCTTGGAAAACCTCGATCAATTTTTCGCCCACAGCATGCCTGGATCTCGGGCCCACCCCAAACCGTGGCTATAGGACACCGATTTGGCTTGAAAATGCCCCGTTCACGTCGTTTGGCTTGTTTATCCACCCAAATGGCTACGAAAATTTAAATGGACAAACTGGGAAAATCCCAACCTCCCTAGCTTGCTACGATCGATTTTTGGCCCACAACACACTCGGACCTCGAGCCCACCCTAGAAACTCTGGGCTGTAGCACATCAATTTTTCCCGAAAATGCCCTGTTTGTGCAGTTTTGCTTATTTGTCCACCCAAATGACCACAAAAATTTAAATGAACCACACTGGGATGATCCCCAACCTCCCTGGCAACCCCGGCTAATTTTCAATGCACAGCACACTCGGCTCCCGTGCCCACCCCCGAAACTTTGGGCTATAGCACACTGATTTTGCCTGAAATGCCCCATTTATGACGTTTCGCCCGTTTGTCCACCCAAATGGCCATAAAAATTTAAACGGGCTACACTGGAATGATGCCCAACCTCCCTGGCTTGTCTCAAACAATTTTTGGCCCACAGCACGCTCGGACCCTGGGCCCACCCCTGAAATATTGGGCTATAGCACACCAATTTAGTCTAAAAAATGCCCAATTTGCGCCGTTTTGATAGTTTGTCCACACAAATGGCCACAAAAATTTTAACAAACCACACTGGGATGATCTCCAACCTCCCTGGCATACCCCAGTTGATTTTTGTCCCACAGAACGTCCAGAACTCGAGCCCACCCCTAAAACCGTGAGGTATAGCACACCGATTTGGCCTGAAAATGTCACGTTCGCACCGTTTCACCCGTTTGTCTATTCAATGGCCACAAAAATTTAAACGTACCACACTAGGATGATCCCCAACCTCCCTGACATGCCCCGATCAATTTTTGCCCTACAGCACACCCGAACCCCAACCCACCCTCGAAATCGTGGGCTATAGCACACGGATTTCTCCCAAAAATGCCTCGTTCGCGCTGTTTCGCCCGTTTGTCCGCCCAAATAGCCACAAAAATTTAAACAGACCAAATTGGGATGATACCCAACCTCCCTGGCACACACCGATCAATTTTTGGCCCGCAGAATATTCAAACCCTGAACCCACTCCCAAAACTGTGGGATATAGCACACTGATTTGGCCCGAAAATGCCCCATTTGCGCCGTTTCGCCCGTTTTTCCACCTAAATGGATACTAAATTTTAAACGGACCACACTGGGATGATTCCCAACCTCCCTGGCATACCCTGGTCGATTTTAGACCCAAAATACGCTCGAACTCTGAGCCCACCCCCAAAACCATGGGCTATAGCACACCGATTTGGCTGGAAAAGTCCCATTTGCGCTGTTTTGCTAGTTTGTACACCTAAATGGCCAATAAAATTTAAATGGACCATACTAGGACGATCCCCAACCTCCCTCGCACGCCTCGGTTGATTTTTGGCCCACAGCATGCTCGGACCCTGGGCCCACCCCTAATTTGCCCTTTTGTCCACCCGAATGACCACAAAAATTTAAACGAACCACACTGGGACTATCCCCAACCTCCCTGCTATGTACCGGTCAATTTTTAGCCCACAACATGTCGGACCCCAGGTCCACCCTCAAAATCGTGGACTATAGCAATTTAATTTGGTCCGAAAATGGCCCATTCATGTCGTTTTGCCCGTTTGTTAACCCAAATGGTCACGAAAATTTAAACGGACCATATAAGGACGATCCCCAACCTCCCTGGCATGCTTTAGTTGATTTTTGGCCCAAAGCATGCCCAAATCCCAGGTACACCCCCAAAACCGTGGGCTATAGCACACCTACTTAACCCAAAAATGCATCGCTCAATCTGTATCGCCCGTTTGTCCACCCAAATATCCACGAAAATTTAAACGGACCACACTTGGATGATCCCCAACCTCCATGGCATGTCTCGTTCAATTTTTGACCCACAGCATGCCCGAACCCAGGGCCCACCCCTAAAACCGTAGGCTATATCTCACCAATTTGGCCCAAAAATACCCCATTTACGTCGTTTTACCTGTTTGTCCACCCAAATGGCCATGAAAATTTAAACAGACCACACTGGGACGTTCCCCAACCTCCCTGACACTCCTTGATCTATTATTGGTCCACATCACACTCGAACCTCGATCCCTTTCCCGAAACCGTAGGCTATAGCACTTCGATTTAGCCCAAAATGCCCCTTTCACACTGTTTTGCCCGTTCGTCCACCTAAATGTTCACAAAAATTTAAACGGACCATACTGGGATGATCCCCAAGCTCCCTAGCATGCTAGGTCTATTTTTAGACAATTACACGGTTGGACCCCGAGCCCACCCCCAAAACCATTGGCAATAGCACACCGATTTGTCTCAAAAACCCCCCATTCGCATATTTTCGCCCATTTGTCCACCCAAATGACCACAAAAATTGAAAAAGACCACACAAGAATGATCTCCAACCTCCTTGGCATGCCCCTAATGCTCGGACCCTGGCCCACCGCCAAAACCATGGGCTATAGCACACCGATTAAAAAGACCACACTATTTCATTAATTTTTCGACCCAAGTGGCCACGAATATTTAAACGGATCACATTGGGATGATCCCCAACCTCCTTGGCAAACCCCGATCTATTTTCGACCCACAGCATGCCTGGATCCTGGGCCCACCCTGAAACCGTGGCTATAGGACACCGATTTGGCTTGAAAATGCCCCGTTCACGTCGTTTGGCATGTTTATCCACCCAAATGGCTACGAAAATTTAAACGGAGAAACTGGGAAAATCCCCAACCTCCCTAGCTTGCTCCGATCAATTTTTGGCCCACAACACACTCGGACCTCGAGCCCACCCTAGAAACTCTGGGCTGTAGCACATCAATTTTTCCCGAAAATGTCCTGTTTGTGCCGTTTTGCTTATTTGTCCACTCAAATGACCATAAAAATTTAAATGAACCACACTAGGATGATCCCCAACCTCCTTGGAAACCCCGGCCAATTTTCAATACACAGCACGCTCGGCTCCCGAGCCCACCCTCGAAACTTTGGGCTATAGCACACTGATTTTGCCTGAAACGCCCCATTTACGCTGTTTCGCCCTTTTGCCCACCCAAATGGCCATAAAAATTTAAACGGACTACACTGGGATGATGCCCAACCTCCCTGGCATGTCTCGATCAATTTTTGGCCCACAGCACGCTCGGACCCTGGGCCCACCCCTGAAATCTTGGGCTATAGCACACCGATTTACCAAAAAATGCCCTCTTTGCACCGTTTTGATAGTTTGTCCACACAAATGGCCACAAAAATTTTAACAAACCCCACTGGGATGATCCCCAACCTACCTGGCATACCCCAGTTGATTTTTGTACCACAAAACGTCCAGAACCTGGGCCCACCCCCAAAACCGTGAGGTATAGCACACCGACTTGGCCTGAAAATGTCCAGTTCACGCCGTTTCACCCGTTTGTCCATTCAATGGCCACAAAAATTTAAACGTACCACACAAGGATGATCCCCAACCACCCTGGCATACCCCGATCAATTTTTTCCCTACAGCACACCCGAACCCCAACCCACCCTCGAAACCGTGGGCTATAGGACACAGATTTCTCCCAAAAATGCCTCGTTCGCGCTGTTTCGCCCGATTGTCCATCCAAATAGCCACAAAAATTTAAACGGACCAAACTGGGATGATACCCAACCTCCCTGGAACACACCGATCAATTTTCAGCCCGCAGAATATTCAAACCCTGAACCCACCCTCAAAACTGTGGCATATAGCACACTGATTTGGCCCGAAAATGCCCCGTTCGTGCCGTTTCGCTCATTTTTCCACTTAAATGGATACTAAATTTTAAACGGACCACACTAGGATGATTCCCAACCTCCCTGGCATGCCCCGGTCGATTTTAGACCCATAATACGCCCGAACTCTGAGCCCAACCCCAAAACCATGGGCTATAGCACACCGATTTGGCCCGAAATGTCCCATTCATGCCGTTTCGCCAGTTTGTCCACCCAAATGGCCAAGAAAATTTAATGGAACATACTAGGATGATCCCCAACCTCCCTGGCATGCCCCGATTGATTTTTGGCCCACAGCATGCTCGAACCCCGAGCCCACCCCTAATTTACCCTTTTGTCCACCCGAATGACCACAAAATTTTAAATGAACCACACTGGGACTATACCGAACCTCCCTGATACGTCCTGGTCAATTTTTAGCCCATAGCACTCCCGGACCCCTGGTCCACCCTCAAAATCGTGGATTATAGCAATTCAATTTGGTCTGAAAATGCCCCGTTCATGCCATTTTGCCCGTTTGTCGACCCAAATGGACACGAAAATTTAAACGGACCATATAAGGACGATTCCTAACCTCCCAAGCATGATTTGGTTGATTTTTGGCCCAAAGCATGCCCAAATCCCAAGCCCACCCCCAAAACCGTGGGCTATAGCACACTGACTTAACCCAAAAATGCATCGCTCAATCCGTATCGCCCGTTTGTCCACCCAAATGTCCACGAAAATTTAAACGGACCACACTTGGATGATCCCCAACCTCCATGGCATGCCTCGGTCAATTTTTGACCCGCAGAATGCCTGAACCCAGGGCCCACCCCCAAAACCGTGGGCTATATCACACTAATTTGGCCCAATAATACCTTGTTTGCGCCGTTTTACCCGTTTGTCCACCCAAATGGCCATAAAAATTTAAACAGACCACACTAGGACATTCCCCAACTTCCCTGGCACTCCTTGATCTATTATCGACACACAGCACACTCGAACCTCGATCCCATTCCCGAAACCGTGGGCTATAGCACTTTGATTTAGCCCGAAAATGCCCCTTTCATGCTATTTTGCTCGTTTGTCCACCTAATTGTTCACGAAAATTTAAACAGACCATACTGGGATGATCCCCAACCTCCCTAGCAAGCTAGGTCAATTTTTGGACCACTACACGCTCGGACCCCGAGCCCACCCTCAAAACCGTTGGCTATAGCAGACCGACTTGTCTCGAAAACTCCCCGTTCAAACCGTTTTGCCTGTTTATCCACCCAAATGACCACAAAAATTGAAAAAAAAACTACACAAGGATAATATCCAACCTCCTTGGCATGCCCCTGATGCTCGGACCCTGGCCCACCCCCAAAACCATGGGCTATAGCACACCAATTGAAACAGACCACACCATTTCGTTAGTTTTTCGACCCAAGTGGCCACGAATATTTAAACGGACCACATTGGGATGATCCCCAACCTCCTTGGCAAACCACGATCTATTTTTGGCCCACAGCATGCCTGGATCTCGGGCCCACCTCGAAACCGTGGCTATAGGACACCGATTTGGCTTGAAAATGCACCGTTCGCGTCGTTTGGCCTGTTTATCCACCCAAATGGCTACGAAAATTTAAACGAACAAACTGGGAAAATACCCAACCTCCCTAGATCGCTCCGATCGATTTTTGGCCCACAGCACACCTGGACCTCGGGCTCACCCTACAAAATCTGGGCTGTAGCACATCAATTTTTCCCAGAAATGCCCCGTTCGTGCCATTTTGCTTGTTTGTCCACCCAAATGACCATAAAAATTTAAATGAACCACACTGGGATGATCCCCAACCTCCCTGGCAACCCCGACTAATTTTCAATGCATAGCACGCCCGGCTCCCGAGCCCACCCCCAAAAATTTGAGCTATAGCACACTGATTTGGCCTGAAACGCCCCATTTATGTCGTTTCGCCCGTTTGCCCACCCAAATGGCCATACAAATTTAAACAGACTACACTGGGATGATGCCCAACCTCCCTGGCATGTCTCGATCAATTTTTGGCCCACAGCACGCTCGGACCCTGGGCCCACCCTTGAAATCTTGGGCTATAGCACACCGATTTAGCCCGAAAATGCCCTGTTCGCGCCGTTTTGATAGTTTGTCCACACAAATGGCCACAAAAATTTTAACAAACCCACTGGGATGATCCCCAACCTCCCTGGCACACACTGGTTGATTTTTGTCCCACAGAACATCCAGAACTCGGGCCCACCCCCAAAACCGTGAGGTATAGCACACCAATTTGGCCTGAAAATGTCCCATTCGCGTCGTTTCACCCATTTGTCCATTCAATGGCCACAAAAATTTAAACGTACCACACTGGGATGATACCTAACCTCCCTGGCATGCCCCGATCAATTTTTGGCCCGTAGCACACCCAAACCCCAACCCACCCTCGAAATCGTGGGCTATAGCACACTGATTTCTCCCAAAAATGTCTCATTCGCACCGTTTCGCCCGTTTGTCCGCCCAAATAGCCACAAAAATTTAAACGGACTAAACTGGGATGATACCCAACCTCCCTATCATACACCAATTAATTTTTGGACCTCAACATATTGAAACCCTGAACCCACCCCCAAAACTGTGGGATATAGCACACTGATTTGGCCCGAAAATGCCTCATTTGTGCAGTTTTGCCTATTTTTCCACCTAAATGGCCATTAAATTTTAAACGGATCACACTGGGATGATTCCCAACCTCCCTGGCATGCCTCGGTCGATTTTAGACCCACAATAAGCCCGAACTCCGAGCCCACCCCCAAAACCATGGGCTATAGCACACCAATTTAGCCCGAAAATGTCCCATTCAAGCCGTTTCACCAGTTTGTCCACCCAAATGGCCAAGAAATTTAAATGGACCATATTAGGACGATCCCCAACCTCCCTAGCACGCCCCTGT
This sequence comes from Capsicum annuum, assembly GCF_002878395.1. Classification (NCBI taxonomy): domain Eukaryota; kingdom Viridiplantae; phylum Streptophyta; class Magnoliopsida; order Solanales; family Solanaceae; genus Capsicum; species Capsicum annuum. Next base: position 1,236,388 of record NC_061120.1, read on the forward strand.
TGATTTTTGGCCCACAGCACACTCGAACCACGGGCCCACCCCCAATTTGCCCTTTTGTCCACCCGAATGACCACAAAAATTTAAACAGACCACACTGGGACTATCCCCAACCTCCCTACTACATCCCCGTCAATTTTTAACCCACAGCACGCCCGGACCCCAGGTCCACCCTCAAAATCATGGACTATAGCAATTTAATTTGGTCTGAAAATGCCCCGTTCATGCCGTTTTGCCCGTTTGTCGACCCAAATGGCCACGAAAATTTAAACGGACTATATAGGGATGATCCCCAACCTCCCTGGCATGCTTTGGTTGATTTTCGGCCCAAAGCATGCCCAAATCCCAAGCCCACCCCAAAACCGTGGGTTATAGCACACCGACTTAACCCAAAAATGCATCGTTCAATTCGTATCGCCCGTTTGTCCACCCAAATGTCCACAAAAATTTAAACGGACCATACTTGGATGATCCCCAACCTCCTTGGCATACCTCGGTTGATTTTTGACCCACAGCATGCCCAAAACTGTGGGCTATAGCAAATCGATTTGGCCCAAAAATGCCTCATTCGCGCCGTTTCGCCCATTTGTCATCCCAAATGGCCATGAAAAATTAAACAAACCACACTGGATGATCCTCAACCTCCCTGGCATGCCTCAGTCGATTTTCTGCCCACAGCATACTCTGACCCCATGCCCACCCCTGAAACCGTGGGCTATAGCCCACTGATTTAGGCCAAAAATGCCCCGTTCGTGTCGTTTCGCCCTTTCGACCCACAGGACAACCGGACCGTAGGCCAACCCCCCAAAATTGTGGGCTATGGAATACTAATTTGGCCCGAAAATGCTTCATTTGCACTGTTTTTCCCATTTGTCCACCCAAATGGCAACAAAAATTTAAATGGACCACTCTAGGATGATCCCTAACCTCCCTAGCATGCCCTGGTCTTTTTTTGGCCCACAGAACGTCCGTACCTCGGGACAACCCCCAAAACCGTGGGCTATAGCACATCGATTTATCCTAAAAATGCCACGTCCGCACTATTTTCTCCGTTTGTCCATCCAAATGGCCACGGAAATTTGAACGGTCCATACAGGGATGATCCCCAACCTCCTTGGAATGTGCCGATTGATTTTCAGCCTACATCAAGCCCAAACCTCAGGACCACCCCCAAAATGTGGGCTATAGCACACTGATTTAGCTCGAAAATACCCCGTTCGCGCTGTTTTGCCCATTTATCCACCCAAATATGCAAGAAAAATTAAACGAACTATACTAGGAGGATCCCCATCCTACCTGGCATGCCCCGGTTGAATTTTGGCCCACAGAATGCCTGAACCCCGAGGCCACCCCCAAAACCGTGGGCTATAGCACACCAATTTGGCCCAAAAATGCCCCGTTCACGTCGTTTCGCCCATTTGACCACCCTAATAGCCACAAAAAATTAAACAAACCACACTGGGATGATCCTCAACCTCCCTGGCACACGTTGGTCAATTTTTGGCCCACAACATGCATGGACCCCGGTCTCACCCACAAAACCGTAGTCTATAGCACACCGATTTAGCTCAAAAATGCCCCATTCGCACCGTTTCGCCCGTTTGCCCACCCAAATGGCCACAAAAAATAAAACGGACCACACTGGGATGATACCCAACCTCCCTTGCACGCCCCGATTGATTTTCGGCACATAGCACGCCCGGACCCCTAGCCCACTCCCAAAACCGTGGGCTATAGCACACCGATTTGGCCCAAAAATGCCCCATTCGTGTCATTTTGCCCGTTTGTCCATCCAAATGATCATGAAAAATTAAACGGACTGCACTGGGATGATCCCCAACCTTCCTAGCATACCCCGATAAATTTTTGTCCTATAGCACGCCCGAACCACGAGCCTAACCCCAAAACCGTGGGCTATAGCACACCAATTTGGCCTAAAAATCCCCCGTTCGTGTCGTTTTGCCCGTTTGTCCGTTCAAATGCCCACGAAAATTTAAACAAACCATACTGGTATGATCCCCAATCTCTCTGGTACACCCCGATAGATTTTTACCCACAGCACGCCCAGACCCCGAGCCCAACCCAAACATTGTGGGCTATAGCACATCGATATGGCCCAAAAATTTCCCGTTCCCGTCGTTTCATCCATTTGTCCACCCTAATGGCCAGGAAAAATTAAACAGACCATAATAGGACCAGCCCCAACCTCTCTGGCATGACTCGGGCAATTTTCAGCCCATAGCACGCCCAAACACAAGGCCCACCCCCAAAACCGTTGGCTATAGCACACCGATTTGGCCGGAACATGCCCCGATCGTGCCATTTCACCAGTTTGTGCAACCAAATGGCCAAGAAAATTTAAACATACCACACTGGGATGGTCCCCAATACCCCTGGCATGCCCCAGTCAACTTTCGACCCACAGCACGCCCGAACCCCGGGCCTACCCCCAAAACCATGGGCTATAGCACACAGACTCTGCAAGAAAATGCCCTGTTCGTGCTATTTCGCCCGTTTGTCCACTCAAATGGCCAAGAAAATTTGAACGAACCACACTGGGATGATCCCCAATCTCCCTAGCATGCCCCGATCGATTTTTGTCCCACAGCACGCCCAGACCCCTGGTCCACCCTTGAAACCGTGGGCTATAGCACACCGATTTGGCCTAAAAATGCCTCGTTCGTGCCATTTTTCCCGTTTATCCACCCAAGTGGCCATGAAAAATTAAACGGACCATACTGGGAAGATCCCCAACCTCCCTGGCATGCCCCGATCAATTTTTTAGCCCATAGCACGATCGGACAACGAGCCCAACCCCAAAATCATGGGCTATAGCACACTGATTTGGCCAAAAAATCCCCCGTTCGCGCCATTTCGCCCGTTTGTCCTCCCAAATACCCATAAAAATTTAAACGAACCATACTGGGATGATCCCTAACCTCTTTGGTATGCCCCGATAGATTTTAGCCCACAGCACGCCCGGGCCCCCCCAAAACTGTGGGCTATAGCACATTGATATGGCCCTAAAATTCCCCGTTTGCGTCGTTTCGTCCATTTGTCTACCAAAATGGCCATAAAAAATTAAACGACCCACACTGGGACCATCTCCAACATCCCTGGAATGACTCGGTCAATTTTCAGCCCACAGCACGCCCGAACCCCGGGCCCACCCCCAAAACCGTTGTCTACAGCACACTAATTTGCCCGAACATGCCCCGTTCACGCCATTTCGCCTGTTTGTGCTCCCAAATGGCCAAGAAAATTTAAACAGACCACACTGGGATGGTCCCAATCTCCCTGGAATGCCCCGATCTATTTTCGACCAACAGCATGCCCGAACCCCAGGTCCACCCCTAAAACAATGGGTTATAGCACACAGATTTGGCCTGAAGATGCCCCATTCGCGCCATTCGCCCGTTTCTCCACCCAAATGGCCAAGAAAATTTAAACGGACCACACTAGGATGATCCCCAAGCCCCCTAGCATGCCCCGATTGATTTTTTTCCCACATCACGCTCGTACCCCGGGTCAACCCTTGAAACCGTGGGCTATAGCACACTGATTTGTCCTAAAAATGCCCCGTTCGCGCCGTTTAGCCTGTTCGTCCACCCAAATGGCCACGAAAAATTAAACGGACCACACTGGGATGATCCCCAACCTCCCTGGCACGCACTGGTTGTTTTTCGACCCACAGCACGCTAGACCTCGGGCCCACCCCCAAAATAGTGGGCTATAACCCAACGATTTAGCCTAAAAGTACCCCATTCATGTTGTTTCGCCCGTTTGTCCACCCAAATGACTACAAAAATTTTAACGGACCATACTGGGATAATCCCCAGCTTCCTTGCCATGCACCGGTCGATTTTTCGCCCACAGCACGCCTGGACCCCAGTCCTACCCCCGAAACCATGGGCTATAGCAGATCAATTTGGATTGAAATGCCCCATTCGCGCTGTTTCGCCCGTTTGTCTACCCAAATGGCCACGAAAAATTAAACGGACCATACTAGGACGATCCCCAACCTAACTGGCATACCTTGATCGATTTTCGGCCATAACACACTCGGACCATGGGCCCACTCCCAAAACCGTAGGCTATATAGCCCACCGATTTTTTCTTAAAATGCCCCGTTCACGCCGTTTCGCCCGTTTATCTACCCCAATGGCCACAAAAAGATAAACGGACCACACTAGGATGATCCCCAACCTTCTTGATCGCCCCAGTCAATTTTTGAGCCACAGCACGCCCGAACCCTGGGCCTACCCCAAAACTGTGGGCTTTAGCACACCAATTTGTCCCAAAAATACTCCGTTCGCACCTTTTTGCCCATTTGTCCACCCAAATGGCCACGAAAATATAAATGAACCACACAGGGACTATCCTAAACCTCCCTGGCATGCTCCAGTCAATTTTTGACCTACAGCACGCCCTTACCTCAGGCCTAACCCCAAAACCGTAGGCTATAGCAGAATGATTTGGCCCGAAAATGCCCCATTCGCACCGTTTTGCCCGTTTGTCCACCCAAATGGCTACAAAAATTTAAACGGACCACACTGGGATGATCCCCAACCTCTCTGGCAAGCCCCAATCGATTTTTGACCAATATCATGCCCAAACCTTGGGACCCCCCCCCCCCAAACTGTGGGCTATAGCATATCGATTTGGCCCAAAAATGCCCCGTTCACACCGTTTTCCCCGTTTGTCCACCCAAATGATCACACAAAATTAAATGGACCATACTGGAATGATCCCTACCCTCTCTGGAATACCTCGATCGATTTTTTGACAACAGCACGCCTGGACCCCGAGGGCACCTCCAAAACCGTGGGTAATATCACACCAATTTGGCTCAAAAATGCCCCGTTCACGCTGTTTTGCCGGTTTATCCACCTAAATGGTCACGAAAAATTAAATGAACCATACTGAGACAATCCCCAACCTACCTGGCACGCCTTGGCCAATTTTTGGCCCATAGCACGCCCGGACACCGGGCCCACCCCTGAAACTGTAGGCTATAGCACATCAATTTGGCCCTAAAATGCCCATCAAAATATCCACAAAAAATTAAACAAAACCACACTGGAATGATCTCTAATCTCCTTTGAATGCCCTGATTGATTTTTGGCCCACAGTATGCCCGGACCCCGAGCCCACCCCCAAAATCGTGGGCTATAGCTCACCAATTTGGCCCAAAAATGCTCCGTTCGTGCCATTTCACCCATTTGTCCACCCAAATGGCCACAAAAATTTAAAAAGACCACATTGGGACGGTCTCCAACCTCCCTAACATACCCCGTTTAATTTTCGACCCACAGAACGCCTTAACCCCACCCCCAAAACCATGGGTATAGCATACAGATTTGGCCCAAAAATCCCCCATTCGCGCTATTTCGCTTGTTTGTACACCCAAATGGCTACGAAAATTTAAACAAACTATACTGGGATGATCCCCATCCTCCCTAGCATGCCCCAATCGATTTTTATCCCACAGCGTGCCCGGACCCCGAGCCCACCCTTGAAATCGTGCGCTATAGCATACCGATTTGGCCTAAAAATGCCCCGTTCTCACCGTTTTGCTCGCTTGCCCATCCAAGTGGCCACAAAAAATTAAACAGACTATACTGGGATGATCTCCAACCTCCCGAAGATGCCCCAATTATTTTTTACACCACAACACGCCTGGACCTTGGGCCCACACCCAAAATAGTGGTCTATAACACACAGATTTAGCCAAAAAATGCCTTATTTGCATCGTTTCGCCCATTTCTCCACCCACATGGTCACGAAAATTTAAATGGAACACACTGTGATGATCCCCAGCCTCCTTGGCATGCCTTGGTTGATTTTCGGCCTACAGTACACCCGGACCCCAGTCCTACTCCCAAAATCGTGGGCTATATCACATCGATTTGGCTTAAAATACCCCATTCGCGCCATTTTGCTCGTTTGTCTACCCAAATAGCCACGAAAAATTAAACAGACCACACTGGAATGATCCCCAACCTCCCTACATACCTCAATTAATTTTCAGCCAATACATGCCAGGGCCCCTAGCCCACTTACAAAATCATGGGCTATAGCCCACCAATTTTGTCCGAAAACAGTCCGTTCACGTTGTTTCGCCCGTTTGTCCACCCAAATGGCTACAAAAAATAAAATGGACCATATTGGGATGATCCCCAACCTTCTTGGCTCACCTCGATCGATTTTTAGCCCACAGCATGCCCGAAGCATGGGCCCACCCCTAAAATTGTGGGCTTAGCACACGAATTTTGCCAAAAAATGTCCCATTTGCACCATTTCGCCCGTCTCTACACCCAAATGGCTAAAATATTTAAACGAACTACACTGGGACTTTCCCCAACCTCTCTGGCATGCCCCAATTAATTTTTGGCCAATAAAAAGCCTCGACCTCAGCCCCACCCCCAAAATCATGGGCTATAGCCACAGATTGGGCCCGAAAATGCCCTGTTCGCACTGTTTTGCCCGTTTGTCCACCCAAATGGCCACACAAATTTAAACGGACCATACTGGGACAATACCCAAGCACCCTATTATGCCCAAGTTGATTTTTGGGCCACAGAACGCCCAGACTCCGGGCTACCCCTAAAACCGTGGGCTATAGCAAACAGATTTGACCCAAAAATGCCCTGTTCGTGCCGTTTCGCCCGTTTGTCCACCCAAATAATCACGAAAAATTAAAAGAACCACATGGGATGATCCCCAAACAACCTTGCATGCCCCGATCAATTTTTAGCCCACAGAATGCCCTGACCCCTAGCCACCCCCAAAATCGTGGGTAATAACACAGCGATTTGGCCTGAAAAAGCCTTGTTCGTGCTATTTCGTCTGTTTGTCCACCCAAATGGCCACAAAAATTTAAATAGACCATACTGGGATGGTCCCCATCCTCCTTGGCATTCCTCGGTTGATTTTTGACCCACAGCTCGCCAGAACCCCAGGCCCACCCCCAAAACCGTGGGCTATAGCACACAGATTTAGCCCAAAAACTCCTTGTTTGTACTGTTTCACGCGGTTGTCCACCTAAATAGCCACGAATATATAAACTAACTATACTGGGATGATCCCCAACCTTCCTTGGCATTCCCCGATCAATTTTTGGCCCATAGCTCGCCAGAACCCCAAGCCCACCCCTAAAACCGTGGGCTATAGAACGCCGATTTGGCCTGAAAATTTCTATTCATGCCGTTTTGCCCATTTGTCCATCCAAATGGTCACAAAAATTTAAACGGATCATACTGGGAGAATCCCTAGCCTCCCTGGTATGCCTCGATCGATTCTCGACCAACAAAATGCCTGGACCCTGGGTCCACCCCCAAACTGTGGGCTATAGCACACTGATTTGGCTTTAAAATGCCCCGTTCATCCAACTTCGCTAGTTTATCTTCCCAACTGGCCACGAAAACTTAAACGGACCATAGTAGGTCGATCCCTAACCTCCCTGGCATGCCCTGGTTGATTTTCAACCCACAGCATGCCCTGAACCTGGGCCCACCCCCAAAACCGTAGGATATAGCACACTGATTTATCCCGTAAACACCCCGATCATGCTGTTTTGCTTGTTTGTCCACCTAAATGGCCACAAAAATTTAAACAGACCATACTAGGATGATCCCCAACCTCCCTGGCATACCTCAGAAGAGTTTTGACCCACAGCACGCCCGGACCCAAGGCCTACCCCTGAAACCGTAGGCTATAGCACACCAATTTAGCCCTAAAATGCTCCGTCCGCGTCGTTTTGCCTGTTTGTCCACCGAAATGGCAACAAAAATATAAACGGACCACACTAGAATGATTTCCAATCTCCCTGGCATGCCTCGGTCTATTTTTTGCCCACAGCACATCTAGACCCTGGGCCGACCCTCAAAACCGTGGGCTATAGCATAACAATTTGGCCCAAAAATGCCCCGTTTGCACCGTTTTGCCTGTTTGACCACCCAAATGGCCACGAAAATTTAAAATAAGCATATTGGGATGATCCCCAACCTTACTGGCATGCCCCGATCAATTTCTGACCCACAGCATGCCCAAACCCCGAGAACACACCTAAAATCGTGGGCTATAGCACAAGAATTTGGACCAAAAATGCCCCATTCATGCCATTTTGCCCGTTTGTCCATCCAAATGGCCATGTGAAATTAAACAGACCATACTGGGACAATCCCCAACCACTCTGGCAAGCCCCAGATAATTTTTAGCCCACAGCACGCCAGGACCCAGGGGCCACCCCCAAAACCGTGGGCTATATCACATCGATTTGGCCCCAAAATGCCCTATTCACATCGTTTCACCCGCTTGTCCACCCAAATGGCCATGGAAAAATTAAATGGACCAAACTGGAATGATCCCCAACCTCCCTGGCATGCCTTGGTCGATTTTCAGCCCATAACACACCCCAACCCCGGGCCCACCCCTGAAACTGTAGGCTATAGCACACCGATTTTGCCCAAAAATGCCCCATTCCTATTGTTTTGCCCGTTTGCCTACCCAAATGGCCACGAAATGTTAAACGGACCACACTGGGATGATCACCTACCTCTCTGGAACACCTCAGTTGATTTTTGGCCCACAGCACGCTCGATCCTTAGGTCCACTCCCAAAATCGTGGGCTATAGCACAATGATTTGGCCTGAAAATACCCTGTTCATGCCTTTTCACCAATTTGTCCACCCAAATGGCCAAATAAATTAAACGGACCATACTGGGATGATCCCCATCCTCCCTGACATGCCTAGATCAATTTCAAACCATAGCACGCTCGGACCACTAGCCTACCACCAAAATCGTGGAGTATAGCACACCGATTTGGCCCGAAAATCCCCCGTTTGCGCCGTTTCACCCGTTTTTACACCCAAATGTCCACGAAAATTTAAAAAAACCATACTGGGATGTTCCCAACCTCCCTGGTACACCTTGGTGGAATTTTAACCCCAACACGCTCGGACCCTGGGCCCACCCCCAAAACTATGGCCTATAGCACATCGATATGGCCCAAAAATGCCATATTCATGCTGTTTTGCCCATTTGTCCACCCAAATAGCCATGAAAAATTAAACGGACCACACTGGGACCATCCTCAAACTTCCTGGCACGCCTCGGTCAATGTTTAGCCCACAGCACACCTGGATCCCATGCCCACCCCCAAAACTGTGGACTATAGCACACCGATTTGGCCCAAAAATTCCTCGTTAATGCCATTTTGCCCGTTTGTCCACACAAATAGTCACAAAAATGTAAATAGACCACACTGGGATTGTCCCTAACCTCCATGGCATGCCTCAATCAATTTTCGATCCACTGCATGCCCGAACCCCGTTCCCACCCCCGAAACCATGGGCTATAGCACACAGATTTATTCCTAAAATGCCCTGTTCGCACCATTTCGCCCGTTTGTCCACCCAAATAGCCGCAAAAATTTAAACGGACCACACAAGGATGATCCCCAACCTCCCTGAAATACCCCGATCAATTTTTCTCCCACGGCACATACGGACACCAGGCCCACCCTTGAAACCATGGGCTATAGCACACCAATTTGGCCAAAAAATACCCCGTTCACGTCGTTTTGCCCGTTTGTCCACCCAAGTGGCCACAAAAAGTTAAATGGTCCACACTGGGATGATCCCCAACCTCCCTGGCACACATCAATTATTTTTTGGGCTACAGTACGCCTGGACCCCGATCCCAACCTCAAAGTAGTGGGCTATAACACACCATTTGGCCTGAAAATTCCCCATTCGCGCCGTTTTACCCGTTTGTGCAACCAAATGGCCACAAAAATTTAAACAGATCATACTGGGATGATCCCCAGCCTCCTTGGCATGCCCCAGTCAATGTTCGACCCACAGCACGCCTGGACCCCATACCTACCCTCGAAACCGTAGGCTATAGCACATCGATTTGGCTCAAAATGCCCTATTCGCGCTGTTTCACCCGTTTGTTCACCCAAATAGCCACAAAAAATAAAACGGATGAAACTGGGATGATCCCCAACCTCCCTGGCATGCCTTGATCAATTTTTGGCCACAATAAACCCAGACCCTAGGCCCACCCCCTAAACATTGTGCTACAGCACATAGATTTTGCCCAAAAATGCCTGAACCACTCTGGGTGATCCCTAACCTTTATGGCTTACCTCGATCGATTTTAGGCCCACAGAATACCCAGACCCTAGGCCCACCCTCAAAACCGTGGGCTATAGCACACCGATTTGGCCTAAAAATACCCCGATCGCGCTATTTTGCCAGTTTGTTCACCCAAATAGCCACGAAAATTTAAACGAACCTCACTGAGACTATCCTCAACCTCTATGGCATTTTTCGGTAGATTTTTAGCCTAAAGAATGCCCCGACCTCGGGCCCACCCCTAAAATCATGGGCTATAGTACATCGATTGGCCCAAAAATGCCCAGTTCATGTTGTTTCTCCTGTTTAGTCACCCAAATGGCAATAAGAATTTAAACGGACCATACTGGAATGATTCCCTACCTCCCTGGCAGGCTCCGATTGATTTTTAGCCCACAGCACACCCAAAAGATGGGCCACCCCTGAAATCGTGGGCTGTAGCACACCGATTTAGCTCGAAAATTTCTCGTTCATGCCATTTCACCATTATTCCAACCAAATGGCCATGAAAACTTAAAAAGACCACACTGGAATGATCCTAAACCTACCTTGCATGCCCCGATTAATTTTCCGCCCACAGCACGCCTTGACCCCAGGCCCACCCCCAAAACCGTGGGTAATAGAACACCGATTTGGCCTGAAAATGTCCCGTTCGCGCCATTTTGCCTGTTAGTCTACCCAAATGGCCACAAAAATTTAAACATACCATACTGGGATGGTCCTCAGCCTCTCTGGCATGCCTCGGTCAATTTTCGGCCCACAGCTTGCCCGAACCCGAGCCCACCCCCAAAACGTTGGGCTATAGCACACAGATTTAGCCCGAAAACTACCCGTTTGTACTGTTTCGCCCATTTGTCCACCCAAATGGCCACGAAAATATAAACGGACCATACAAGGATGATCCCCACCCTCCCTAGCTTGCCCCGATTGATATTTAGCCCACAACATGCCTGGACCCTGGCCCACCCCAAAAATCATAGGCTATAGCACATCGATTTGGCTTGAAAATACCCGGTGGGCGCCTTTTTGCCCGTTCGTCCACCCAAATAGCCACAAAAAATTATATGTACCACACTGGGACAATTCTCAACCTCCCTTCACGCTCCGGTTGATAATCAACCCACAGCACACCCGGACCCCTGGCCCACCCCCGAAATTGTGGGCTATAGCACACTGATTTAGCTCAAAAATGCTTAGTTCGCGCAGTTTGGCCCGTTTATCCAACAAAATGACCACAAAAATTTAAACGAACCACACTGGGATGATCCCCAACTTCTTTGGCACACCCCGGTCGAATTTTGGCAAATAGAATGCCCGAACCCTGAGCCCACCCTCAAAACCGTGGGCCATAGCACATTAATTTTGTCCAAAAATGCCCCATTCGCGTTGTTTCGCCCGTTTGTCAACCCAAATAGCCATAAAAAATTAAATGGGCCAGACTGGGTTGATCCACAACCTCCGTGCACTCCCCAATTGATTTTTGGCCGACAGCATGCCCGGACCCCGAGCCTACCCTTAAAACCGTGGGTTATATAGCACACCGATTTGGCCAGAAAATGCCCTGATTGCATTGTTTTGCCTGTTAGTACACCCAAATGGCGACAAAAATTTAAACGGACCACACTGGGATGATCCCTAACCTCCCTGGCATGTCCCGATCGATTTTTGTCCCACAGCACGCCCGGACCCTGGGCTCACCCCTGAGACCGTGGACTATATAGCACATCTATTTGGCTCAAAAATGCTCCGTTCGTGCCCTTTTGCCCGTTTGTCCACCCAAATGGCAACGAAAATTTAAATGAACCACACTGGAAAGATCCCAAACCTCCCGAGAATGGCCCAATCTATTTTCGGCCCATAGCTCGTCCGAACCCCAAGCCAACCCTTAAAACCATAGGCTATAGCACACCGATTTGGCCCGAAAATTCCCTGTTCATGTTGTTTCACCCGTTTGTCCACCCAAATGTCAAGGAAAATTTAAACGGACCACACGGGGATGATCCCCAACCTCCCTGGCATGCCCCGATTGATTTTTCACCTACAGCAGGACAAGACCCCGAGCCTACCGCTGAAACTATGGGCTACAGCACAATAATTTGGCACAAAAATACCCCATTCTCATCGTTTTGCCCGTTTCTCCACCGAAATGGCCACGAAAAATTAAACGGACCATACTGGGATGATCTCCAACCTCTGTGGCACGCTCCAGTTGATTTTTGGCCCATAATATGCCCGGAATCGGGGCCCTCCCCCAAAATCGTGGGCTATATAGCATACCAATTTGTCCTAAAAATGCCCCATTTACGTTGTTACGCTCGTTTGTCCATCCAAATGTCCAAGAAATATTAAACGGACCACACTGGGATGATTCTCAACCTCCCTGGCATGCCCCAATCAATTTTCATCCCACAGCACGCCTAGACCCTAGGCCCACCCCCAAAATTGTGGGCTATAGCACAACAATTTAGCTCGAAAATGCCTTGTTCGAGCCGTTTTGCCCGTTTCTCCATCCAAATGCCACCAAAATTTAAACGAACCAAACTGGGACGATCCCCAACCTCCCAAACCGTGGGGTATAGTACACCAATTTTGCCCAAAAATGTCCCGTTCACGTTATTTTGTTTGTTTGTTTTCCCAAATAGCCACAAAAATTTAAACGGATCATACTGGGTCGATCCCCAACCTCCCTCGCATACCCTGGTTGATTTTTAACCTCGAGGCCACCCCAGAAATCATGGGCTATAGCACACCAATTTATCTCGAAAATACCCCGTTCGCGCTGTTTCGCTTGTTTGTCCACCCAAATGACCATAAAAATTTAAACGAACCACACTGGGAGAATCTCCAACCTCCCTGGCATGCCCCAGTTAATTTATACCCATAATAAGCCCGGACTCCGAGCCCACCCCTGAAATCGTGGGCTATAGCACATCAAATTGGCCCAAAAATGCTCCATTTGCGCCATTTTTTCCGTTTGTCCACCCAAATGGCAACGAAAATTTAAACGGACCACACTGGGAAAATCCCCAACCTCCGTAGCATACCCCAAATTATTTTTCGCCCACAGCACATCCGGACCCCGGGCCAACCCCCGAAACCATGGGCTATAGCACACTAATTTGGCCCGAAAATACCTCGTTCATGCCATTTCGCCCGTTTCTCCACCCAAATGGCAACGATAATTTAAAAGGACCATACTAGGATGATCCCCAACCTCCCTGGCACGCTCCAATTAATTTTTAGCCCACAGAAGGCCCAGACCCTAGGCCCTTCCCCGAAACCGTAGGCTATAGCACACCGATTTAGCCCGAAAATGCCCCGTTCTCGTTGTTTCACCCGTTTATCCACCCAAATAGCCACGAAAAATTAAACAGACAATACTAGGACGATCTCCAACCTTCCTAGAATGCCTCGATTTAATTTTAGCCCGCAGCATGCCCGGACCCAGAGCCCACCCCAAAATTGTGGCCTATATAGCATACCGATTTAGCCCAAAAATGGCTCGTTCGTGCTGTTTGTCCACGCATATGGCCATGAAAAATTAAATGGAACACACTGGAATGATCCCGAACCTCCTTGGTATGCCTAGACCCTAGCCCCACCTCCAAAAGAGTGGGCTATAGCACACCGATTTAGCCCAAAAATGCCCCGTTCGTGCCGTTTCGCCCGTTTATCCACTAAAATTGCTACAAAAATTTAAAAGGACCATACTGGAATGATCCCCAACCTCCCTGGTATGCCCCGATCGATATTCGACCAACAGAACGCCCGGACCCCAGGCCCACCCCCAAACCGTAGGCTATAGCACACCGATTTGGCCCGAAAATGCCCCGTTCACGCTGTTTCGCCTGTTTGTCTTCCCAAATGTCCACAAAAACTTAAATGGACCACACTGGGTCGATCCCCAACCTCCCTGGCATGCCCTTGTTTATTTTTGACCCACAGCATCCAGGACCCCGGGCCTACCCACAAAACTGTGGGCTAGAGCACACCGATTTATCCCGAAAACACCCGTTTGCATCGTTTTTCTTGTTTATCCACCCAAATGGCCACAAAAATTTTAATGGACCACACTGGGATGATCCCCAACTTCCTTAGCATGCCCTAGTCGATTTTCGACCCACAGTACGCCCGGACCCTGGGCCCATGATACAAATCAGTCCACCAAGATGCCAAAACAATCCATAAAATATGAGAAGAACAAGAAACCCAAAGGGATACAAGATGACAAACACAAAAACACAGGGATTTGCTAAATAGTGAAAGGATAGATAGTGAGACCAGGATTATTACAAGATTAAGAATCAAGTATATTCCAACATTAACCCCTAATGAATGTAATAATCAAAATCACACTCGTACGGTGACCGCCAAGTTAATCGACTCACCTCAAGATCCACTGTTTCCAAGCAAAGAACAATATTGGCTTTTCCAAGCCCTATACTAAGGATGACTTTTCCAATTCCTAACTAAGACTATACTAAGGTGGTCTACTCTCAAGAGAGAGGATTTCAACTGTTTCAATATTTCATCTTTCATAAACTAACTAGCAAATGAACTAATAGAACCTATTTATAGTCTAACTTATTGCATACCAAAATTACCACAATACCCTTAATGAAAAGGGGTGGTCATGGAGTGTTACTTGGACAGGACTAAGTAACCAAATTGTCCTTAATGAAGGACCAAAACCATGATCCTCAATCTTCAATGCTCCAAGCAATCATTCACACGTGGGATTGCTTTTTAGTGTACTCAAATCGGCCCCTCCATGTAGCATCCCATTTCCTTAATGCGACCAAAGTTTGATGCCCCATGTAATGACTTCGAATGATATCATTGAAAGCTAAGGCGTCCATTCAAATCCTAGCAGCCCACCCCCAAAACTGTGGGCTATAACACACCAATTTGGCCCAAAAATGCTCAATTTACACCGTTTTCCTAGTTTGTCCACCCAAATAGCAACAAAATTTACACGCACCACACTGGGATGATCCCCAACTTCCCTGGCATGCCCCGGTCTACTTTTGACCCACAGTAAATTCGGACCCGGGCCAACCCCCAAAACCGTAGGCTATAGCACAACGATTTGGCCAAAAATGCCCAGTTCATGCTGTTTCGCCCGTTTGTCCACCCAAATGGCCACGAAAATTTAAATGGACCACACTGGGTCGATCCCCAACCTCCATGGCATGCCCCGATTGATTTTTGACCCACATCATGCCAAAACCCCAGGACCACCCCCCAAACCGTGGGCTATACCACACTAATTTGGCCCGAAAATGTCTCGTTCGTGCCATTTTGCCCGTTTGTCCACCCAAATAACCACAAAAAATTAAATGGACCACATTGGGATGATCCCTAACCTTCCTGGCACACCCTGGTCGATTTTCGGCCAGCAATACACCCGGACCCCGGGGCCACCACTAAAATCGTGGACTATAGCACACCGATTTAGCCCAGCATGCCCGGACCCCGAGCCCACCCCATAAACTGTGCGCTATAGAACATCGCTATGGCCCAAAAAGGACCTGTTTGCTTCGTTTCATCAATTTGTCCACCCAAATGGCCATGAAAAATTAAACGGACCACACTGGACCATCTCTAACCTCCCTGACATGTCTCAGTCAATTTTTAGCCCACAACACGCCCGAACCCTGCGCCCACCACCAAAACCATGGGCTATAGCATACAAATTTAGCCCAAAAATGCCGCATTTGTGCCATTTTGCTCGTTTGTCCACCCAAATGGCCGCAAAAATTTAAACGGACCAAACTGGGATGATCCTTAACCTCCCTGGCATGCCCCGATTTATTTTTGTCCCACAGCACGCTCGAAACCCAGGCCCACCCTTTAAACCGTGGTCTATAGCACACCGATTGGGCCTAAAAATGCCCCGTTCACGCCGTTTCACCTGTTTGAGTACCCAAGTAGCCACAAAAAATTCAACGGACCACACTAGGACAATCCCAACCTTCTTGGCATGCATCAATTATTTTTTGGCCCACAACATGTCTGGACCCTCGGCCTACCCCCAAGAAAGTGGGCTATAACACACCAATTTAGCTCGAAAATGCCCCGTTTGCCCCATTTTGCCCATTTGTCCACCCAAATGGCCACAAAAATTTAAACGGACCACACTGGGATGATCCCCAGCCATCTTGGCATGCCCTGATCAATTTTTGCCCTACATCTCGCCCAAACCCCAATCATAGCCCCAAAACCGTGGGCTATAGCACATCAATTTAGCACGAAATGCCCCATTCGCGCCGTTTTGCCCGTTTGTCTATCCAAATAGCCACAAAAAATTAAACAGACCACACTGGGACGATCCCAAACCTCCCTAGCATACCTCGATCAATTTTTCGCCATAACATGCCCGGACCCCGGGCCCACCCCCAAAACCATGGTCTATATCCCACCGATTTTGTTCGAAAATTCCCTGTTCATGTCGTTTCGCCAGTTTATCCATTCAAATGCCCACAAAAAATTAAAAGAACCACACTGGTATGATCTCCAACCTTCCTGGCTGACCCCGATCAATTTTTGGCCCACAGCACGCTAGAACCCTGGGCCCACCCCTAAAACCATAGGCTATAGCATACCGATTTGGCCCAAAAATGCCTCGTTCACATGTTTTCGCCCGTTTGTCCACCCAAATGGCCACGAAAATTTAAACGATCCACACTGAGACTATCCCTAACTTCCCTGACATGCCTCGATCAATTTTTGGCCCACAGCAGGCCCCGACCTCGGGCCCACCCCAAATTTGTAGGCTATAGCACATAGATTGGGCCCAAAAATGCCTCGTTCGCGCCGTTTTGTCCGTTTGTCCACCCAAATGGCCACGATAATTTAAACGAACCTTACTGGGACGATCCCCAACTTTCGTGACATACCCCAATCAATTTTTAGGCCACAGCATGCCCAAAACTCGGGCCACCCCCAAAACCGTGGGCAATAGCACACCAATTTGGCCTAAAAATGCCCCAATCGTGCCATTTCGCCCGTTTGTCCACCCAAATGGCCACGAAAATTTAAAATTACCACACTGAGATGGTCCCCAGCCTCCCTGGCATGCCCCAGTCAATTTTTAGCCCACATCTCACCCGAACCCCGTGCCTACCCCCTAAATCGTGGGCTATAGCACACAGATTTGGCTCAAAAACTCCCCGTTTGCGCCATTTCGCCCGTTTGTACACCTAAATGGCCACGAAAATATAAACAGATCATACTAGGATGATCACCAACTTCCCTGGCATGCCCCGGTTTGTTTTTGGCCCACATCACACCTGGACCACAGGCCCACCCCTGAAACCATGGGCTATAGCACACCCATTTAGCCCAAAAATGCCCGGTTGGTGCTGTCTCGCCCGTTCATCCACCCAAATGGCCACAAAAAATTATACGAACCACATTGAGATGATCTCCAACCTCCCCGGCACACTTCGATTGATTTTATCCCACATCACGCCCAGACTGCTGGCCCACCCCCAAAACCGTGGGCTATAGCACACCAATTTAGCTCAAAAATGCTCGATTGGCGCCGTTTTGCCCGTTCTTCTACACAAATGGCCACGAAAAATTATACGGATCACAATAGGACTATCCCCAACCTCCCTGACACGCTTCGGTTGATTTTTATCCCTCTGTACGCCCGGACCGCTGGCCCCAAAACCGTGGGCTATAGCACACCGATTTGGCCCAAAAATGCCCCGTTCACACAGTTTGGCCCGTTTGTCCACCAAAATGTCCACGAAAATTTAAACAGATCATACTGGGACGATCGTCAGCTTCCTTGGCACGCCCCAGTCAATTTTTGGCCCACAGCACGCCCGGACCCCGGGCCTAACCCCGAAATCATGGGCTATAGCATACTTATTTTTCTTAAAAATACGTCGTTCGTTGTTTCGCCCGTTTGTCTATCCAAATGGCCACGGAAAATTAAACAGACCACACTGGTCGATCCACAACCTCTCTGGCACTGCTCGATAGATTTTCGGCCCACAGCATGCCCGGACCCCTACCCTACCCCTAAAACCGTGGGTTATAGCACACCAATTTAGACAGAAAATGCCCCATTTGTGTCGTTTCACCTGTTTGTCCATCCAAATGGCCATCAAAATTTAAACGAACCACATTGGGACAATCCCCAACCTCTCTGGCATGCTCCGGTCGATTTTTGTCCCACGGCACGCCCGGACCCCGGGCTCAACCCTGAGACCGTGAGCTATAGCACACTAATTTGGCTCAAAAATGCACCGTCCACGCCCTATAACCTGTTTGTCCCCACAAATGGCAACCAAAATTTAAAGGGACCACACTGGGACGATCCCAAATCTCCCGGGTATGTGCCATTCAATTTTTTGTCCACAGAACTTTCAAACGTCGGGCCAACCCCCAAAACCATGGGCTATACAGCACCAATTTGAGCCAAAAATGCCCCGTTCGCACCGTTTTGCCCATTTGTTCACCCGAATGGCAAGGAAAAGTTAAACAGACCACACTAGGACGATCACCAACCTCTATGGCACGACCCGATCAATTTTTGGCGTACGGCAGGCCCAGATCCCAGGCCCACCCTAAAAATCGTAGGCTATAGCACACTGATTTGGCCCTAAAATGCCCCGTTCATGCCGTTACACTCGTTTGTCCGCCCAAATGGCCATGAAAAATTAAACGGGCCATACTGAGATGATCTTCAATCTCTCTGGCACGCCCCAGTCAATTTCCAACCCACAACACACCCGAACCCCGAGCCCACCCCCCAAATTATGGCCAATATAGCACACCAATTTGTCCTAAAAATGCCACGTTAGAACCGTTTTGCCCGTTTGTCCTCCCAAATGGCTAAGAAAAATTAAATGGACCACACTGGGATGATTCCCACCTCCCTGGCATGCCCCGGTCAATTTTCAGCCCACAGCACGCCAGGACCCTAGGCCCAACCCCAAAGCCATGGGCTGTAGCACAATAATTTGGCTCAAACATGCCCTGTTCGAGCCGTTTTGCCTGTTTGTCCACTCAAATAGCCAAAAAAATTTAAACAGGCCATACTGGAACCATCCCCAACATCCCTGGTACGCCCCGATTGATTTTTGACCAACAGCACGCCCAAACACCAGGCCGACCCCCCAAACCGTGGGGTATAGCACACCGATTTAGCCCAAAAATGCCCCGTTCATGTCATTTCGCCTGTTTGTCTTCCCAAATGGACATGAAAAATTAAACGGACCACACTGGGTCGATCCCCAACCTCCCTGTCATGCCCTGGTTGATTTTTGATCCACAGCATACCCAGACCCTGGTCCTACCCCCAAAACCATGGGCTATAGCACATCGATTTATCTCGAAAACACCTCGTTTGCATCGTTTCACTTATTTGTCCACCCAAATGGCCAAAAAAATTTAAATGGACTACACTGGAAGGATCCCCAACCTGCCTGGCATACCCCAGTCGATTTTTGACCCATGGCACGATCGGGCCCACCCCTGAAACCGTGAGCTATAGCTCACTAATTTGGCCCAAAAATGCTCCGTTTGCATTATTTTGCCCGTTTATCCACCCAAATGGAAACTAAAATTTAAAAGGACCACATTGGGACGATCCCCGACCTCTCTAGCATGACCCAATCTATTTTTGGCCCAAAGTACTTTCGAACCTCGGGCCAACCCCCAAAATTGTGGGCTATAGCACAACGATTTGGCCCAAAAATGTTCCATTCACGCTATTTCGTCTGTTTGTCCACCCAAATGGCCATAAAAATTTAAACGGACCATACTGGGACGATCCCCTACCTCCCTAGCATGCCCAAATTGATTTTTAACCCACAACATGCCCAAACCCCAGGACCACCCCCTAAACCGTGGGCTATTACACACCGATTTAGCCCAAAAATGCCCCATTTACGTCGTTTTGCCCATTTGTCCACCCAAATGGCAACAAAAATTTAAAAGTACCACACTGGGATGACCCCAAACCTCTCTGGCATGCCCCAATTTATTATAGACAAACGGCATGCCCGAACCCCAAGCCTACTCGCAAAATCGTAGGTTATAGCACACCGATTAAGCCCAAAAATGCCCCATTTGCGTCATTTATCCCGTTTGTCCATCCAAATGGACGAAAAAAATTAAATGGACCACACTGGGACGATCCTCAAACTCCCTGACATGCTCCGATCGATTTTCATCCCACAGCACGCCCAAAATCTGGGTACACCCCCAAAACCGTGGGATATAGCACACCGATTTGGCACAAAAATGCACTATTCATACTGTTTCGCTCATTTATCTACCTAAATGGCCACAAAAAATTAAATGGACCACACTGAGATGATCCCCAACCTCCATGGCATGCTCTGATCAATTTTGTACACACAACATGCTCAGACCCCGGGTCCAGTCCCAAAGCCGAGGGCTATAGCACATCGATTTAGCCTGAAAATTCCCCGTTCGCGCCATTTCGCCTGTTTGTCCACCCAAATAACCATGAAAATTTAAACGGACCACAATGAGATGATCACCAATTTCCTTGGCATTCCCAAGTTAATTTTCGGCCTATAGCATGCCCGAACCCCGGGCCTACCCCCAAAACCATGGGCTATAGCATACTGATTTTGCCCGAAAATTCCCCATTTGCGTCGTTTTGCCAGTTTGTCTACCCAAATGGCCACGAAAAATTAAACGAACCATACGAGGTCAATCTCCAACCACCATGACACTCCCCGGACAATTTTTCGCCAACAGCACGCCCGTATCCTGGGCCCAACCCTAAAACTGTGGGTTATAGCACACCGATTTAGCCAGCAAAATACCCAATTTGCGCCATTTTGCTTGTTTATCCACCCAAATGGCCACAAAAATTTAAACGAACCATACTGGACTGATCCCCAACCTTCCTGGCATGTCCCGATCAATTTTTTGCCCACAACACTCTCATACCTGGGCCCACCCTTGAGACCGTGGGCTATAGCACACCGATTTGGTTCGAAAATACTCCATTCGCACTGTTTTGCCCTTTTGTCCGCCTAAATGGCCATGAAAATTTAAACGGATCACACTGGGATGATCCCTAACCTCCCTGGTACGCCATGGTAGATTTTCGGCCCACAGTTTGCCTGGACCCTGGGCCCACTCCTAAAATCGTTGGCTATAACATATCGATAGGGCCCAAAAAAGTGTTGCTCGCGTCGTTTCGCCCGTTTTTCCACCCAAATGGCCATGAAAAATTGTACGGACCACACTGGGACCATCCCCAACCTTCCTGACACATCTCGATTAATTTTTGGCCCACAGTACGCGCGAACCCCAGGCCCACCCCTAAAACCGTGGGCAATAGCACACCAATTTGACTCGAAAATATCCCGTTCGCACTCTTTTGCCCGTAAGTCTACCCAAATGGCTACGAAAATTTAAACAGACCACATTAGGATGGTCCCCAACCTCCTTGGCATGCCCTAGTTGATTTTCTATCCACAGCACGCCCGAGCCCCAGGCCCACCCCTGAAACCATTGGCTATAGCACATAGACTTGACCCGAAAATATCCCGTTCGCACCATTTTGCCCGTTTGTCCACCCAAATAGCTGCAAAAATTTAAATGAACCACACTTCAATGATCCAAACCTTCCTGGCATGTCTTGATCAATTTTTAGCCCACAGCAAGCCTGTACCCCAGGCCCACCCCTTAAACCGTGGGCTATAGCATACCGATTTGGCTTAAAAATGCTCCGTTCGCGTCGTTTCACCGGTTTGTCCCCCCAAGTGACCACGAAAAATTAAACGGACCACACTGGGATGATCCCCAACCTCCCTGGCACACACTGGTTATTTTTCGATCCACAGCACGCCTGGACACCGGGCCCACCCTAAAATAGTGGGCTATAACACACCGATTTAGCCCAAAAATGCCCTATTTGTACCGTTTCACCCGTTTGTCCACCCAAATGTCCACAAGAATTTAAACGGACCACACTGGGATGATCCCCAGCCTCCTTGTCATGCCTCAGTCAATTTTACGCCCAGAGCACGTCCAGACCCCGATCCAACCCCCGAAATCGTGGGCTATAACATATTGATTTGGTTTGAAATGCCCCATTTGCACCGTTTTGCCCATTTGTCTACCCAAATGGCCACAAAAAATTAAACAAACCACACTGGGACGATCACCAACCTCCCTGGCATACCTCGATTAATTTTCATCCATAACACGCCCAGAACCCGGGACCAACCCCCAAACATGGGCTATAGCACATCAATTTTGCCCGGTTCATGCCGTTACTACAGTTTATCTACCCAAATAGCCATGAAAAATTAAACGGACTATACTGGGATGATCCTCAGCCTCCCTGGCTTATCTCGATTGATTTTAAACCCACAGCATGCTCGGACCCTAGGCTCACCTCTAAAATCGAGGGCTATAGCACATCGATTTGGCCCAAAAACAACCCGTTCGCATCGTTTCTTCTTTTTATCCACCTAAATGGCCAGGAAAATTTAAACGAACCATATTGGGACTATCCCCAACCTCTATGGCATGCCCTGGTCGATTTTTTGCCCACAGCACACCCTGGCCTCGGGCTCACCCCTAAAATCGTGGTCTATAGCACACTGATTTAGCCCAAAAATTTCCCATTCGCACCGTGTCGCCCGTTTATCCACCCAAATGGCCACGAAAGTTTAAACGGACCATACTGGGTCGATCCCCAACTTTCCTAGCATGACCCAGTCAATTTTTCGCACACAACATGCCCAGACCCCGGGCCACCCCTAAAACCGTAGTCTATAGCATACCAGTTTGGCCCGAAAATGCATCGGTCATGCCATTTCACCCGTTTGTCTACCCAAATGTCCACAAAAAATTAAACGG
The DNA here is from genome assembly GCF_002878395.1 of Capsicum annuum. NCBI lineage: Eukaryota > Viridiplantae > Streptophyta > Magnoliopsida > Solanales > Solanaceae > Capsicum > Capsicum annuum. The sequence continues at coordinate 1,259,400 of NC_061120.1, forward strand.
ACCACAATGGCCTGATACCCAATCTCCCTGACATGCTCCAGTTAATTTTTGGCCCACAACACACTCGAACCCCGAGCCCACCCCCAAAATCGTGTGCTAGCACACTGATTTGACCCGAAAAGGCCCCGTTTGCATTATTTTACCTGTTTGTCCACCCAAATGCCAGGTATGATACCCAATCTCCCTGGCATGCCCCGATCGATTTTTGACCAACAGCACGCCCAAACCCCGAGCCTACCCATGAAACCGTCGGCTATAGCACACCAATTTAGCCTGAAAATGCCTCGTTCACACTGTTTTGCCTGTTTGTCCTCCCAATAGGCCACAAAAAATTAAATGGACCACACTGTGAAGATACCCAACCTCCCTGACATGCTCCGCCCAATTTTTGGCCCACACCATGCCCGAACCTCAGGCCCACCCCCAAAACTGAGGGCTATGCACACAGATTGGACCCAAAAAATGCCCCATTCATGCCGTTTTGCTGGTTTGTCCACCCTAATGGCCATGAAAAATTAAACGAACTACACTGGGAATATCCCCAACCTCCTTGGAATGCCTCGTTAATTTTAAGCCCACAGCACGCCCGTACCCCGGGCACACCCCCAAAATCATGGGTTGTACCACATCGATTTGGCCTGAAAATGCCCCGCTCGCGCTATTTCGCCCGTTTGTCCATCCAAATAGCCAGAAAAATTTAAACATACCATACTGGGATGGTTCCCAACCTCCCTGGCATGCCCCGGTCGATTTTAGACCCACAGCATGCCCAAACCCCGGGCCTAGCCCCAAAATCATAGGCTATAACACACAAATTTGGCCTGATAACTTCCCGTTTATGTTGTTTCTCCCGTTTGTCTGCCCAAATAGCAACGAAAATATAAACGAACCATACTGAGATGATCCCCACCCTCCCTGGCATTCCCTAGTTGATTTTTGGGCCACAGCACGCCTGGACCTCGGGCCCACCCCTGAAACTGTGGGCTAAAGCATACCGATTTGTCCTGAAAAATCCAGGTTGGCGCTATTTCGCTCGTTCGTCCACCCACATGGCCACGAAAAATTATACAGACCATACTGGGATGATCCCCAACCTCCCTGTCTCGCACCGATTGATTTCTAGCTAACACCACGCCCAGACCCCTGGCCCACCCCCAAAACCGTGGGCTATAGCACACCGATTTGACCCAAAATCCTCGTTCGCATCATTTGGCCCATTCGAACACCAAAATGGCCACGAAAATTTAAACAGACCATAATGGGACGATCCCCAGATTCTTGGGCCCACCCCATTCGATTAACAGCCTACAGCACGCCCGGACCCTGGGCCCACCCCCTAAACCGTGGGCTATAGCATACTAATTTTTCATGAAAATGTCCCGTTCGCGCCTTTTCGCCCGTTTGTCTATCCAAATGGAGACGTAAATTTAAACGGACCATACTGGGATGATCCCCAACCTCCCTGGCGCACCCCGGTATATTTTTTATCAACAAAATGCCCGAACCCCGAGCCCACCCCCAAAACCTTGATCTATAGCACACCGATTTAGCCCAAAAATGCCCCGTTCATACCATTTCACCCGTTTGTCCACCCAAATTGCCACGATAAATTAAATGGACTACACAGGGACGATCCCAAACCTCCCTGGCACGCTCCGGTTGATTTTTAGCCCACAGGACACCCGGGTACACCCCCAAAATCGTGGTCTATAGCACACCAATTTAGCCCGAAAATTCCCCGTTCGCGTCGTTTTGCCTGTTTGTCCACTCAAATATCCACAAAAATTTTAAACGGACCACACTAGGATAACCCCCAACCTATCTGGCACGCCCTGGTTAATTTTTGGCCCACAGCACGCCCAAACCCCAAGCCCACCCCCAAAACCGTGGGATTTAGCACACTGATTTGGTCCGAAAATGCTCTTTTCACGCTGTTTGTCCCATTTGTCGATCCAAATTGTCGAAAAAAATTTAAACGAACCACACTGGGATGATCCCCAACCTCCTTGGCATGCCTCGATCAATTTTTAACCCACAACACCCTCGGACCCCAGGCCCACCCCTGAAATCATGGGCTAAAGCACACCGATTTGGCCCGAAAATGCCCCATTCGTGCCTTTTTAACCGTTTGTCCACCCAAGTGGCCACAAAAAATTAAACGAACCACACTGGGAAGATCCCCAACCTCCCTGGCACGTCCCGATTGTTTTTAGGCCCACAGCTCGCCTGAACCCCGGGCGCACCCCCGAAACAGTGTGTTATAACATACCAATTTATCTCGAATATGTCCTATTCGCGCCATTTCATCCTTTTATCCACCTAAATGGCCACGAAAATTTAAACGAACCACATTAGGACAATCTCTAACCTTCTTGTCATGCCTCCATCGATTTTTGGCCTACAACACGCCCGAACCCCGAGACAACCCCTTAAACCATGGGCTATAGCACACCAATTTGGCCCAAAAATGCCCCGTTCGCGTCGTTTCGCCCGTTTGTCCACCCAAATGGCCATAAAAATTTAAACGTACCACACTGGGACGTTCCCCAACCTCCCTGGCGTGCCCCGATAGATTTTTGACCCACAGTACACCCGAACCCCGGGCCCATCCCCAAAACTGTGGTCTATTGCATACCGATTTAGCTCGAAAATACCCCGTTCATACTATTTTGCCTGTTTGTCCACCCAAATGACCACGAAAATTTAAACGGACCATACTAGGACGATCACCAACCAACCTGGCATGCCCCGGTTGATTTTCGGCCCTCATCACACCCGGATCTCGGGCCCACCTCCTAAACCGTGGGCTATATCACACCGATTTAGCCCAAAAATGCCCCGTTCATGCCGTTTTGCTCGTTTGTCCAGCCAAATGGCCACAAAATTTAAACGGGCCACACTGGGATAATCCCCAACCTCCCTGGCATGCCTCAGTCAATTTTAAGCCCACTGCACACCCGAACCCCAGGCCCACCCCCGCAACCGTGGGCTATAACACACCGATTTGGAGCCAAAATGCCCAGTTCACACTGCTTTGCCTATTTGTCCACTCAAATGACCATGAAAAAATATACGGACCATGCAGGGACGATCCCCAACCTCCCTAGCATGCCCCGGTTGGTTTTTGGCCCACACCACGCCCGAACCCTGGGCCCACCCCCAAAACCGTGTGTGTTGTAGCACACTGGTTTGGCCTAAAAATGCCCCGTTTGCGCCGTTTCGCCCCTTTGTCCACCCAAATGACCACGAAAAATAAAACAGACCACACAGGGATGATCCCCAACCTCCTTGGCATGCCCTGATTGATTTTCGACCCACACAATGCCCAGACCCCAGGCCCACCCCCAAAACCATGGGCTATATAACACCGATTTGGCCCGAAAATGCCCCGTTTGTGCCATTTCGCCCGTTTGTACACCCAAATAGCTACGAAAATTTAAACGGACCACACTGGGACAATCCAAACCTCTTTGGCATGCCTCGATCGATTTTCATCCCACAGCACACTCAAAACCCGGGCCCATCCCTAAAACCGTGGGCTATAGCACACCGATTTGGCCAAAAATGCCCTGTAAGTGCCGTTTCGCACTTTTGTCCACCAAAATGGCCACGAAAAAATCAATGAACCATACAGGGACGATCCCAAACCTCCCTGGCATGCCCCTATCAATTTTTGGCCCACAGCACGCCCGAACCCCGTGCCCACCCCCAAAACCATGGGCTATAGCACACCAATTTGGCTCGAAAATATCGTTTGTCCACCCAAATGGCCACAAAAAATTAAACGAACCGCACTGGGACGATCCCCAACCTTCCTCGCATGCCCCTATCAAATTTTAGCCCAATAAATGCCCAGACCGCCGGCCTAACCCCGAAATCATGTACTATAGCACACCAATTTGGCTCGAAAATGCCCCGTTTATGCTGCTTTGCCCGTTTGTCCAACAAATTGCCACAAAAATTTAAACGGACCACACTGGGATGGTCCCCAACCTCCCGGGCATGTCCCGATCGATTTTTGGCCCACTGCAAACCTAAACCCCGAGCCCACCCCAGAAACCGTGGGATATAGCACACCGATTTGGCACAAAAAATGCCCTATTCATGCCGTTTCACCCGTTTGTCCACCCAAATGGCCACGAAAAATTAAACGGATCATACTGGGACGATCCTCAACCTCCCTGCATGCACC
>NC_061120.1:1263691-1269358 GCF_002878395.1 Capsicum annuum
TCGAATGAAAAACAGTATAAAAGGAGAGAAAGGTTACACACAGAAAGACAAAGAAAAAAACAAGTCACTAAAATGGCGTATTTACCTTAGTTTCTCTCCCTCAACGTCAGCGACGGAGGTTTCGGTGGAGGTGGTTATGGAGGCATCGGTGGTGAAGGCATTGGCGAAGAAGACATTGACAATACTGGTTTCAATAGAGGCTGCAGCGAAGGAGCAACATCGTCGTCTTCTGGTGTTGGTGCCCCAACGAATAAGGATCGAAAGATGGAATCGACTGAGCAGTTAGTGCTTGATCTCAACAATCTTGAATTTCGTGAAGATACTCTTCTACAACTTTCTAAGGTTTACTCTTTTTACTTTCAGAGGTTTACTTTCATATTTTGATTTTATTGTTGTATCGTTTTATGTTTTTTATTGAATGTAATCTAGATTAATAGAATGCGATTTTAAAAAATGTAATTTAAATTTTACTGTTTTACCTCAAAAAAACTAAACATTGAGTTATTCTTAAAAAAAAAAAATGTTGCTAAATACAATCTCACAAAATCTTCCCTTTTTTTTTTTTTTTGATTACATTATTAGAAGATGACTTGTTTTATTACGATCGCCTTTATTAATTGTTCACGACGACTACCTCCTCCTCTTCCACCACCACCTTTGTCCATGCCATCAAAGCTTCCAAAACCGATGCCGACTGAGAGAGATTGAAGTAAATTTGTCATTTTTAATGACCTAGTCGAATGCTTTTATTCTTTTTTTCCCTTTTGCTTTCTATGTATTATTTTTCTCTCCTTTTATATATATTTTTTATTTCTGAATCGAACAAAATAAAAGCCCGAAGTCTATTTGACTTGGCTTATTTTTTTCTCCAAAAGTGCTTATTTTTTCTAAAAATGTGTTTATTTTGAAAAGTTAATGTGTTTTGCCAATTTTTAGGGAGAAAATAAGTGATTTTAGAAAGTAGCGGAAACTGTTTTTTATAAGCTAAAAAGGTAGTTTCTTTCTAAAAGCACTTATTTAAAAAATAAAAAATTGAATGAAATACACCTAATAAAACTTTTAAAAAATTTGATCGAATACTAATTGTTGTTCAGATGTGCTTTTAAAATTTCTTTGTCAAACACAAACTGCCTCTTAAGAAAATCACTTTTACAACAAGCACTTTTTAAAATAAGCTGATTTTAAAAGTTTAATCAAACATGCTACAAATTTCACTATTTAATTTAAAATCGTGGCACCAATTAAAGAAAATGTGACACTCACGTGAAGGTTGAGAACTTTGTTTATGTCATTTGCGTTTCACCATTTTCATCATTAATGGTGCAATACACGTACATCAAAACTAGTATTATCTGATCATAAATATAAATAATAAAATTTTTGACTTCACCACATAAAAACACAAATGACATAAGCAAAGTTACCAAACTTCACGTGATTATCACATTTTCATCACCATTGATGCAACGCACGAACATCAAAACTAGTATAATATAATTATAATTATAAATAACAGAAAGATACTTAGGCGATTCTTTCCATCCGTCCCAACCTTAACAAATAGAGTTACCAACATATATTACTGGTAGGAGGTAACAGGTACCTTGTGAATTTAATCGAGTTGCGTGAAAGCTAGCACATACACCAGTTGACATGTATCTCAAGAATTTAATCAATATATATGGAAGCTGACACAGAAACACAACTTATTAAAAGTTGAGCAAACAATATAAATTCCGACCATTTAAAATTTAATTAGAAAATCTCGTTATTTTGTATAATTACTAAAACATTCAATTTTGGATCTGTCGAGATACATAATTAGTTTATGATGCATCCAACAAAGAAACATTTTTTTCTTTATAAAGATACATAATTTTTGATTTTTTTGTGATTTTGACTCTATCAAGATACATAATTAGCTCCCGATATGTTCAACACAGAAATATAATTAATTGAAATTTTTGTAATTACTTAGTAAAGTTGAAAATTTGTATAAATATAGTCGGTGTGTGTATATATATATATATATATTTTAATTTGACCACATAAAAATACAAATTAGCTTAACAAATGGATCCAAAAAATACAATTTAGCTTAACAAAATCATATAACACTTCACGTGAATATCACGTTAACGAAAAATTACATAATTAATGAAAATTTCGATTTTAAATCTGTCGAAATATTTAATTAGCTTCCGATATATATAACGAAGATATATTTTTCTATAAAAATACATAATTAACTCTCAATATATTTTTTTGATTTTAAATTTGTCGAGATACATAATTAGCCCCCAATTTATTCAATAAATATACAACAAAAATATGTTTTTTTCTCTGTATAGATATATAATTAACTCTCGATATTTTTTTTTCGATTTTAGGTCTTTCGAGATACATAATTAGCTCCCAATTCATTCAATAAATATACATAATTAGTTGAGATTTTTGTAATTGCTCTGTGAGAATAAATTTATGTAAATATAATAAATTAAGATATATTTTTACGTTACTTTTTCTTTAAAATGAAAAAACAAAAATTTTAATTTGACCACATAAAAATACAAATTAGCTTAACAACAAATCATAAAAATACAAATTAGCTTAACAAACTTACAACACTTACGTGAATGTCACGTTTATATTGCTATACTTTTTAAATCAAACAGTGGCAGTTTTGTCTTTTTGTAATTTAAAAAAATAGTATAAAAGGAGAGAAACATTACATAAAAAAACAAAATAAAAAGCTTAAAATGGCAAAGTTACCCCCGGCTCTCTCACTCGGCATCGGCATCGGCGGCGGCGTAGGCGTAGGCATCGGCGGTGTAGGCAACGGCGGCGGAGGTCTCGGAGGCGGTGGCGTAGGAGGAGGAGGAACATCGTCGTCGTTTAGTGGTGGTGCCGGAGCTCCGGCGAATAAGGAAAGGAAGCTGCAATCGGCGGACTAGTGGTTGATCTAAGCAATCCTGAGCATCGTGAAAATGCTCTTTTAGAGCTTTCTAAGGTTTAGTGTTTTTTTCTCAATTTCAGTTTTTTTTTTCATGTTTTTATTTTGCTGTTTGTATCGTTTTATGATTTTTTATAGACTCGTCGTGGCATGATTTTGTATAATTCAATTGTGAAATTACGGTAAAGAGTTTAGGCCTTAGGGTTTTCATGTAAATTGAGCTGAAAAATTTAGATGGAAAATTGAGCTGAAAAGTTTAGATGGAAAATTGAGCTGAAAAATTTAGATGGAAAATTGAGCTGAAAAATTTAGATGGAAAATTGAGCTGAAAAATTTAGAAGGAAAATTGAGATGGTAAATTGAGCTGAAAAATTTAGATGGAGAATTGAGATGGAAAATTGAGCTGAAAAATATTGTTGTATGGTATCATTTAATTTGTTCTATCGATTCATCGGGGATGATTTTGTATAATCAGTTAAGGATTAAGGTGAAGTTATGTATAATTGAGTTTAGCCCTAAAACATAGAAGAAACCCTAAGTCCTAAACTCTCAATTATACAAAACTTTACCGTAATTCAAAAAATGAATTACAAAAACTCATGCCCGAGGAGTCTATAGAGTGAATGAAATGATACAACAATTCAAACGAAACATGAAAGTAAACCGTTGAAGTGAGAAGAATAAACCTTAGAAAGTTCTAGAAGAGCATTTTCGCGAAGATTCTGTTCGACCCCTATATTCCTATTTTGCTGCTCACTTCTTCTCTTCAGCAATGTGCTCATATTTGTGTGTATGTGGATCACCAAATAATTGGCATTTTGGATTGGTTACCATTTTGTTGTTCTGCTAAATAAGTATTTAGATTTACCTAAGAAGGTTTACTATTGCCTTTGTTTTCCTTTTCCAGAAGAGGGAACTTTTCCAGGATTTGGCCCCCTTGTTGTGGAACTCATTTGGTACTATTGCTGCACTCCTACAGGTACTTTGAGAAATGTTTCATTATACTTCTAGAGTTAGTTTCATCTCTCATCTCTCAGATGCTTGCACACTGCACATTTCTTCAGTGATTACATATGCTTCAGTCTTCACATTGCACCAGTAATAGTAGAGAATAAAAGGAAGCATCTGTTAGACTTTTTACAACAAAGCTGTCAAGGAAACATCTTAATGACCTTTTGATTGGGTTATTGAGTAAATCACATGGTTAAAATTGAAAATGTCTTGTTGAATCCTGTATTGTTTCCCTTAACATCTTGTAGAGTCTTGGGATGATAAGAAGATACGTTTGTGAAATTTCTGGTTGGGGAGGGAGTGGGAGCTAGTTCCATGTTGGCCCATGGGGTGCGTCCCTAGTTGTAATTTGTACTCAGCTCATAGCAAGGTTGATTTTCCAATAATGGGAACTAGACAGTGCGTATCATTTTCATTGTATATGTATATGTACAAACTGTTTTAAAATCTAATTTCGATTTAACTGTTTTTATACCTTGACCAACTTAGATGATAAACAGAAGCTACAATATGTAGGTGGTTGTATGCTTTATCAGAGCCTATATTATTGGTTCAGTTGAAATAACTCTTTCTACCATGATGAGATTCTGGACTTATATTCTCTCAACTATTTCATTCATATTTCTTGAACTTTTATTGTAGACGATTTCTGTCCAACTACTTTGTTTCTTATATTTCAACTTATAGTGTGGAAGTTACTAGCCGTTTCAATAAGTTTGTAAACATTAAATTTGCTTGTTTGCAGGAGATAGTTTTTATCTATCCTGTTTTGTCGCCGCCAAACCTAACTCCTGCACAATCAAATAGAGTTTGTAATGCACTAGCACTTCTTCAGGTATATTAACTTCTTTTCCTTGTGGACTTTCTCTGAATGATTCTTGATACGTGTCTCTATTATTCTTTCTTGTTGGGGATCTTAAAGTAACGAGTTACTGTCGTTATATGGTTTCTTTTATAATGATTAAATGGCCAACATTAGGCGTAGAAAATTGGATATGTTAGGGTTTGTGTTATATGTATCAGGAGAGGTGGAGGTGGAGGGTGAATGCAACTGACTGGAGGGCGTTCAAAATTTTTCTTTTTCCTTGTAAAAAAATACCTGTTAGCAGTGAAGTAGTTTTGAATTTTATTTCTTTTGAGGAGCATGACAAGTATCACTTCCAAATATCTGTTGTTATCATAGTATAAGTGCTTTAAGATGTAATTGTATTCCCACTATGCCTCTGTTAATTAGGTTTTTTACTGGTCAAGGTCGAATCTTCTATCCTTCCTACTGAAATAGTTTCTCATTGCTTTCTATTTTGTAGTGCGTAGCCTCTCATCCTGACACTAGAATGTTGTTCCTCAACGGTAACGATTCTCTTCCTCTTTTTTTAAAGTTCTCTTATCTGTTTGTCAATGGTCATAAGATTGGCTTTTTTTAAATACAAAAAAAAGCCTTTTCTGACTGTGCTTTTAGGCGGAATGTCGTTGGAAAGCCGGAAAATTGTCGACTATGTTCATTTGCAGTTGCTTGTGGATGCAAATTCTTTTCCATAACAATGGCAGGGACATAAAAAATCTCAAACGCTCCTCACACATTTCTTATGCCACCAACACTTGCTTGGTGCTTTTCACGTAAATTTTTTTCAAAATAAAGACCTTCTTTCCTTGACAGTCGCTGATGTCCATAAAGAGGAAGAAATGAGGATTACATGTTTGTG
>NC_061120.1:1272358-1296957 GCF_002878395.1 Capsicum annuum
CTTTCTGTGTGTAACCTTTCTCTCCTTTTATACTGTTTTTCATTCGATTTTTGAATTGACAACGCAACAAAAAGATAAATTTTTCACCGTTTGATTTAAAATATCGCACCATAAACGTGACATTCACGTGAAGAGTGAGCCATCTGTGTTTCCACGTAATGAAGTTAGATTTTTTTTTTTTATATATAATTATGATTATATTAATTTTAATGTATACGTATTACATGTATAGATTGCGTCAATTTTTGATAATGGAATATGTTGATAATCTATGAGTGTGAACATAATAAAGTCTATAAGTCATTTTCTGATGTAATTAAAGGCGTAAAAGAAATATTTCACGTGACTGTGATAATTGTTTTAAAAACATGGAATCAAAGGTGATGAAAATGAGATATTCACGTGAAACTTAATAAATTTGCCTATGTTATCTGCGTTATGGTGCAGTTAGAAATTTCGTTATTTATATTTATGATTATGCTACTTTTGGTGTGCATGAATTGTATGTATTTCTTGATAATGAGATACATTGAAAATCAACGAGAGCAATCATAATTAATTTTATAAGTCATTTTTTGATGCAATTGAAGGAGGATAAAGAAAAAAAATCATACGACTATGTTGGATGATGTATTTTTATTTTTTTTCAAAATTGATATGATAGTTATTCTTTTTCGGGATGAACCTAATTAAAATGACAGCTCTCGTGTTATTATTAGTCGTGATTAAATTTGATGTTCAATCTATTCTGAAGAAACTGAACTTTTTATCTTCAATCATAATAAAATTTATAATTAAAATTTTTAATGTAATTGAAGGCAGAATAAAGAAGATTTTCATGAGATCGTGTTAAATGATATTTTTTTTTTAATTGAGATTGTTTTGATATTCAGTTTTATCCGGATAAAATTCAATTAAATGATAATTTTTGTGTTTTATTTTTTGTTACTTGTGATTAGATTTGTTCTTTAGTCTTTTTTGGAAGTTTTTTTTTTTTTAATATAATGAAACTTGTGGAAATTAATTAATGAAGGAAATCACAATAAAATGTGCTAAATTTTTTGATGTAATTGAAGCCAGAAAGAAAAGAATTAATTGTGATTAGATTTGTTCAACAATTAATTATTCGAAGAAATTATTTTTTTAATCATAGAACTCATGGATAATTAATTAATTAATTAATAAGGGCAATTACATAATCATTTCTTTCTAATTAAAGGTGGAGAGAAAAGATTTTGTGAGATCGTGTTGAATGATAACTTCTTCTTCTGTAAGATTGACTTGATGTTCGATTTATTCAAAATAAAACTTAGTTATAATGATAGTTTTAGTGTTATTTTTTATTAATCGTTATTAGATTTGATCTTCAATCTTTCTAAAGAAACTAAATATTTTATAATGAAACTTGCAAATAATTAAGAAGGTTTATTACGTTCTATACAAGTTCTTTTTTATTTAATTAAAAATAAGGAGCGGAGATTTCATGAGATCGTGTAGAATGACATATACTTTTTTTAGAGATTGGCTTGGTGTTCAATTCTTTAGGATAAAACTTAATAAAATAATAAATTTCATATTTTTTTAATTAATTATGATTAAATTTGTTCGTCAATCTATTATGAAGAAGCTATATTTTTTATAATAAAACATGTAGATAATTAATTAGTGATGGCTATCATAATAAAATTTACTAATTTTTTGATGTGACTAAAGGTGAAGATGGAAGATTGACGTTGAGTGATATTTTTTTCTTTTTTCGATATTAACTTGATTTTCAGTTTCCTTGAAATAATGAAAATAATAATTTGCATGTTGTTTCTATTAACTGCGATGAGATTTGATTTTCAATTTAGTTCGAATAATTTCTTTTAAATAATGAAACCCATGAACAATAAATGAAGGCAACCATAATAAAAATTAGTCATCTGACGTAATTAAAAATAAAGCGAATAATTTAATGAGAATATGTTGTGTGATATTTTCTTCTATTTTTGAGATTATCTCAATAATTGGTTTCTTCAGAATAAAATCTAAAATGATATTTTTTTTAAAATAATTATATTTTACTAATCAAGATCATATTATAAAAATGTAAAATAAGGTCGTTGAAATTTGGCTAATATGTAAATAGATATTTAAATTTGACCTAAACTGATAAATAATCACTCTAATTTAGGAGTGCACATTTACAGGCATCAACTTGATCGCAACTGACAATTAAATACTTCAGCAGATTTATTCCCTTTTTTCATATAAGATTTTTTAGATCATAAGATTAAAGGATATTTTGATATATTTTAAATATTTTTAGTTTAGAATCATAAAATTTATAAATCTGCTTTATTTTATTAAACTTTGTATCAAACCAAAGTCAGACAACCAAATTAAACAATAGAGGTATAATGGTTACTTCTTTGTCTATCTTTACTTATTTAGTATACTAAAAATAATTGTTCAACTTTACTTGTCCAGTTTGAAAAATAAAAAAATAATTTTATTATGTATCCATTTTATTCTTGTCATTAAATAATACCTCCTCCGTCCATCTTAACTTGTCCATATTACTAAAATAGATGTCCAACGATATTTATTCGATTTGAAAAATCAATAGATAATTTATAATTTTGTGTCAATTTAACCTTTGTTATTAAATATTACTCATTGGCCGATACATTTCTCAAAGCATTAAATTTCTTATATAAAATGGTAACAATATTACCCTTATATTGTTTCTTAATATGTGTATCAAGTCAATAGTTGACAAGTTTCGTTGAAAGGAGGAAGTATATGAAAAATAATTTCTTTACACTTTTTATATATACATAGTTTAACTTTTCGATAAAGAATGTTCGACTGATCACCTTTACTCCATCTAGATGTTCCAAATCAAATATGGATATGTTAAAGGGTCAAATATGTCCCTCTACTTTGATAAATTAGTTAAATTTGTCCCTCATTATGCTATTGGGTGAAAATCAACCACCTTCTCCGGTAACTCAGTTCCCAAGAGAAGTGTTAAAAAGGAGGGGTGTTTTTGATAACTACGCTACGAGCAGGAGTATATTTCGCCCTATAATATAATTACAGGGATACATTTGGTCCAATAGTATAACGAAGGACAAATTTAGCCAATTTATTAAAATAGATTTTTTTAAAAAAATCTTTTTTCCTAATATATATGTATGAAAAATAATTTTTTTCACCTATATATATTGTATACTTTTTCTATATACACAGTTTAACTTTTCGACAAAGGATGTTCGACCGATCATTTTTACTATATATGTTTCAAATCAAACATGAAAACGTAAAGATGGACGGAGGAAATATAAATAACACGATGAGTGGGAGGTTATAATAATTTAACTTTTCGACAAAGAATGTTCGACTGATCAGTAGAGGCAGATCTAGGATTTAAAGTTTGTGGGTTTCACATAGATAAATATAAAATGAATAAACTTTTACAAGTTCTTCTATTATACTAGATCAGCAATACACTTTGTTTATGGGTTCCAACTTATATAATTCATATATATTTACTAGACTTCTCTATATAAATACTAAATTCGCACGAAAATTACTGAGTTCTGGAAACCCCCACCCAGGCCCCTAAATCCGCCCCTGTTGGATCACCTTTACTACATCCAGAGGCGGAGTCAGGATTTCAACAAAGGGGATTACATATTCAAATAAAACTTAGTCGAAGGAGTGTTCAACACCTACTGTAACCACATAAAAAATAATTTTAATTATGTATAAATTATATATTTTTTCGTCGAAGGGGGTTCAGCCGAACCCCCGAACAGAAGGCTGGCTCCGCCCCTAACTACATCTAGATATTTCAAATCAAACATGAACACGTAAAGATGGACAGAGCAAGTAGAATCAACATGATGAGTGAGAGGTTATAGTAAAAGCAATCATAACCACAATATTAGATTGTGTTTGCCACATGGCAATTTAAGCAACCAATCACAGAATGAATCTTTTATCCATCAAGATAAGCCCTTCATTCTCATTATATAAAATACCACAATCTCATATTTTTTAGTATCTGCCCATAATAATCACATAAGAGTTGAAATACTTTGCCAAACATGGCCTCTGCTTGTGCTTCATCCACCATTGCTGCTGTTGCTTTTTCTTCTCCAAGGTACAAATTCTATTCAATCTCCCCAATATGTTTAAAATCAAGTGTAGCATTCTACTAATATACTATGCCTTCGTCCTAATTTACGTGACATATAAAAATATTTTAAGTTGAACGGGAGTCTTGGAGTAACGGTTGAAGTTGCTGCCATGTGACCAGAAGGTCACGGGTTCAAACCTTCGAAACAGTCTCTGGCAGAAATGCAAGGTAAGGTTGCATACAATACACCCTTGTGGTGGAGCCTTTCTCGGGAAACCGCGCATAGCGGTAGCTTTAATGCACCGGGCTGTCCTTTTTATTTTTATAAAAATATTTTAAGTCATTAACTTACTAGTATACTAGAATGTACGAAACGGTTAGAAGTTTAAAATTTTGAATCTCGAAATTTTAACTGTATGTCTGTACAACATAAATTGGGATAACATTTTTTTTGGTACCAAACAAAACCTTATGTCTTAGAATCAAGTGTAGCATTATATACTAAGGTTGTTGTTCAGTAGCTAGTATGGAGGTAAGTTATGTAATGTAAGTATTAAATCTTGTATAAGTAATATCATGTTTGGTAGCTACTAGTTAAGATGTAAGTTATTCATGTCTAAAATTAATACGTGTTAGTTTTACGATTTAGAAACTCACAGAACTAATACATATATAAGTTAGGAGAGAATCTACGAATTGATCCCTCTTAATTAATCTATGTGTTATTAGAACCTGCATAACTCTAACCACCTACCAAACGATCCCTCACACGACCCCTAAAGACTTTGCATGATGAAAAACCTGCATAACTCTAACCAGCCACCAAACGATCCCTCAAACGACCCCTGAAACTTGCATAACTCTAACCAGCCACCAATCGACCCCTAAAGTCTTAGCATGATCAAAAACTGCATAACTCTAATCGGTCACCAAACGATCCCTCAAACGACCACTAAAGCCTAAGCATGATCGAAAACCTGCATAACTATAGCCAGCCACCAAATGATCCCTCAAACGACCCCTAAAGTCGTAGCATGATCAAAAACCTGCATAACTCTAACCAGTCACCAAACGATCCCTCAAACGACCCCTAAAGTGTTAGCATGATCAGAAACCTGCGCAAATCTAACCAGTTACCGAACGATCCCTGAAACGACCCCTAAAGTCTTAGCATGATGAAAAAGTGTATGTCTAAGTTCATTGCTGATTTGTTTCATGCAGTTCCAGGAGAAATGGATCGATTGTAGGAGCAACAAAAGCTTCATTCCTTGGAGGGAGAAGATTGAGAGTAAGCAATGTACCTGTAGCCGGATCACCGCGTGCTGCAACTACAGTGTGTGTTGCTGCCGACCCCGACAGACCCCTCTGGTTCCCTGGCAGCGTCCCTCCTCCATGGCTTGATGGCAGGTCAGTCATGATCCAGCTAGTATATCATACTGTGTATATTTATCAGGTGAAAGTTCACGCAATCAATCAATCAAGCTATTAAAATTCCTCGATCTAGCTAGTATTATATAGTTTTTTTGGCATAATATATATAGACGGACACTTAAACTTACCCTCAACCGATAAGTAAGCACTCTAATTTTGTGCACATTTAGATACCTCAACTTGATTTTAACTAGCAACTAAACACTCCAACTTATACTTACTGTGTCTCGTGAATGCCCCACACTGATGTGACTGGTACAGTGGATACGAGCTGAGGTATCTAGATGTGTATACTCAAAGTTGGAGTAGTTACTTGTCAGTTGAGGTCAAGTTTGAGTGCCTGTTTATGTGTTATGCCTTTTTAAAAAAAAGAATAATTGGAGTAGGAAAAGGGGATTACAAGATGGAAAATCTAAAGCTCACCAATAAGGTGAAAGTTCATGTAATCAATCGACTGAACTACTGAGATTTTCTAATCTATATGCTGAAATTATTTTATTCTTCTTCGTTTTGCAGCCTTCCCGGAGATTTTGGTTTCGATCCTCTTGGCCTAGGTATATATCAGTCTAATTCTGATTTTTCAATTTAGGATACATACAGAAGGGAAGCCTTGGAGTAACTGGTAAAGTTGCTGTCATGTGACCAGAAGGTCATGGGGTCAAGCCTTGGAAACAGCCCCTTGCAGAAATGTAAGGTGAGGCTACGTACAATAGATCTTTGTGGTCGGGCACTTCCCCGGACTCTGCGCATAGCGGGAGCTTAGTGCACCTGCCCCTTTAGTATTGGATATATATAGAAGGGGAGCCTTGGAGTAACTGGTAAAGTTGCTGCCATGTGACCAGGAGGTCACGGGGTCAATCCTTGGAAACATCCCCTTGCAGAAATGTAAGGTGAGGCTACGTACAATAGATCCTTGTGGTCGGGCCCTTCCCGGGACCCTACGCATAGCGGGAGCTTAGTACACCGGGCTACCCTTCAGTATTGGATATATATAGATGTCTATAGATATAACTTGTGTATATCATTTGAGTACAGGATCTGACCCAGAGAGCTTGAGATGGAACCAACAGGCAGAGATTGTACACTGCAGATGGGCAATGTTGGGAGCTGCAGGAATTTTCATTCCAGAATTCCTCACGAAACTCGGTATCCTTAACACACCTTCATGGTACACTGCTGGTGAACTAGAATACTTCACGGACACAACGACTCTCTTCATCATTGAGTTGATACTTATCGGTTGGGCCGAGGGAAGAAGGTGGGCCGATATCATCAAGCCTGGTTGTGTAAACACTGACCCTATCTTCCCTAACAACAAGCTCACAGGGACAGACGTTGGTTATCCAGGAGGCTTATGGTTTGATCCGTTGGGTTGGGGTTCGGGTTCACCTGAGAAGATAAAGGAGTTGAGGACAAAGGAGATCAAGAACGGTAGACTTGCTATGTTAGCCGTTATGGGCGCATGGTTCCAACACATTTACACTGGAACAGGTCCTATTGACAACCTCTTTGCTCACCTTGCTGATCCCGGTCACGCCACTATTTTTGCTGTAAGTACAACCACATTTTAATTCATACTCTTGGTTATTCGAGTTACAACAACAACATACCCAGTGTATTCCCACCTACTAGGGTCTGGGGAGGGTAAAATGTACGCAATCCATACCTGATACCACCACCTATCACCACCTCTGAAGAAGTAGAGAGGCTGTTTCCGATAGACCCCTGACTCAGGACAAAAAGATACTTAGAAAGTCTTGATAAAACATGAAACAAGATGAAATAACATAAATAAGACACCCACAAAGTAGTACTATACACTATTAACTAGAGACTCCAACTCTTGGTTATTCAAGTTAATGGTCAAAAACACAACTTAAAGTATCCACATTTTTCGAGTTTCATATCTAAATTATCAGGTGTGCGAGTCACTGAAGTTGTTTGTGATTATGTTTCAGGCATTCACTCCCAAGTGAGAAGAAGAAGCATGAGGATATTTTGATGTAATGAATGATGTGTAAAAGTAACATTTGAAGTAGATTTGTGCAAAGAGAACTAATGTTTCTTTCCCACATTTGGTTTGCTCATGTCTGTCTTCTGTCGAAAAAGACTAAGCAATGTACAAATACATTTCGACAACTCGTATCAGATCAAGAAAATCTATTTATATATGTTCATTCATTTGCATGATAGAAGATTTTTACTGCAATAGTCTACAAAGATACACAGGAACTGGATGGTAAGAGACTTTGGTTCTAACCTTTATTTTACCAGCTTTCGTTATGTAAAAAGCTAATAAGAACCGCGTTTCTCATAGTAAAGTTATTTCGTTAAGAATCAGTATGTAGAGTAGAAAGGGAGCCTTGGAGTAACTGATAAAGTTACTGTCATGTAACCAAGAGGTCACAATTTCAAGTAAAGTAACAGACTTTCGCAACCTATATTTCACCAGTTTTCATTATGTAAAAGGCTAGTAAGAACTAAGTTGCTCATAGTAAAGATATTGCTTCATAGGGATAAAGTTGTTTGATCACGCGATTGGTTTGGTTGTTTGTTTTAGAATTCTGCTTCCGGTACCCTTCACGAATCTATTTTTGCCACTTCTGTTAAGAATCGGTACCTAAATTAGAAGTGGAGCCTTGGAGTAACCGGTAATGTCGCTACCATGTGACCAGGAGGTCACAGGTGTGGATCAGCCTATTGCATAAATGCAAGGTAAGGTTGCATTGCAACCCTTGTGGTTCGTCCCTTCCTGGGATCCCATGCATAGCAAGTGCACCGGGCTTCCCAATCAATAAGGATATTGAGTATACGGTTGATGTATCAGACTCGACCTTATCTTTGGTGGCATGCATTCCCATCCAATCCATGTCATAACATTATTTTGAACATATCCAATAATGTCCGAACTCTTTCTTCTGTATCGAGTATTATCGAAATAAACTTCAACTCCAGTTTATTTTCCTCATCTTAATTTCAACTTTGGCCACGATGATTTTACCATATAAATGTTGGACGAAAGGGTTAACTCCAAATACTATGAGCCACCATAAAGCTCTACTGTAAATTAGGGGAAAAAAACTCTAGTAACAAATTGCTTTATGGCACCAAAGTTCAAAAGTTACACAAAAAAGATTAAATCTTCAAGAGCATGATTAATAAGTTATTGGATATTATAAATGTTGTAAAAATTCTAGTAGTGTGATTATGTGTGTGTTTGAAACTGAAGTACAAGATAGGAGGACAAAAATCGAAGTAAAAAACATCTTCATGTAACAGATACAACAACATACCTAGTGAAATCCCACAAGTAGGGTGTGGGAGGGTTGAGTGTACGCAGACCTTACCCCTAGATAAAGAGATCATTTCCGAAGGACCCTCGGCTAAAAAAAAAAAGAGTTAAAGTGAATCAAGGCAAGCCAAGAGTAAGGGACACCTGGTCCTGTTCTAAAAGTACACAAAAATTCAACAGTAAAACAATTTTGATATAGCTTTCTAGGAGGGGCTTCGGGTTTGAACCAACAACATCCTTCTCTTGTCTTTGCTGCTTCATTTTTCTCTCTCATTGCACGTGAACTTAGAAAGGCCTTGTGCATTCCCTATTGCTTTCGTCAATGGTTCTATGTGATGAAGTTCATACTGATTTCATTGTTTCTTTGGATACTCCCTCGGTCCAAATATGGTGGATCCAATTCTCACATTGGTGCTGCCCATTTCTATCTGCAGTATTACGACAGAGAATCAACACAACACGTACGAGCAGTTTCCAAATGCAGCTTATATATACTTTAAATGAGCAAAATAGAACCAGCTCATATTTTTCATAATTCCATGCTTACTTCGGGAATAAAACAGACTTCACAAATAGTCCACAAAATATATTAGGAAATCCATTGGCAGAAAGGCGAAAGATGGCCAGCTTGAACAATTGTAACTGATTCATAAACTTGTTTTGGGTTCACAATACGAGAAAAATAAGTTGAGGAGGAAAATATATTTTTGCATCAGCATGCTAGAGGCGTTAAATTAAACTTAAGGATAACGGAGTAGTCAGCTGCCGCAAATGAAATTAATAAGAAGTGATTCTTTCATTAGAATTAATTTATTGGATGAAAAAGATCAGTTTTTTTAACAAGGTAAGAAAATACCAGCTTACCGCTAACTCAAAGTCACTAGACATGCCCATTGATAACTCACATCGAGATTCAGCCATCCCAAGCACCTTGCAAACTTCAGTTCTACAATTCAGTAGCGTCTATCGCATTACAAGAAAAATGGAGATCATCAATTTGGAGAAATTGCGAAATATGGTGGAGTTAATATGAACAATTTGAGTTAATATGAAAAATGGAGTTAATATGAAGCTCCCAACATGCATGACTCAAATATATCCATTTGATAACAAACTTCTCAAGGATTCCATATACAGAAATTACTTAGCACAAGAAAAGCATCTTTCTATAATACATAAGATCTAAAGTAGGGAAAGAAAACTTCCCATAACTATGAAGAAAATTGTTTTGGTGACTATTACCATTAAAATTAACGAAAGAAAACTTCCCATAACAATGACGAAAATTGTTTCGGTGACTATTACCATTGACGAAAAAGGTCTGCCTTCAACACTAGGTGATTTCTTCACATCTATCCGGGCCTTGATGGACAGAGCTACTCAGTTACCTCATACCTGTGCTGGTGGGAGGTAGCAGGTACCTCAAGGAATTAGTCGAGGTGCGCGCAAGCTTACCCGACACCACAGTTATCAAGAAAAAATGCCAGCTTTCAGTAGTTTATGATTGTTCTTCCTTTGCATCTTTTATTAGTAAAGAGTGGGACATTTTCAAACAGTTGAGGGGACTTGGAATTCTTATATGTCATGTAAAACTAAATTATGGATTCATTACAGAACATCACCTTGAAGTTCTCTGGGGTTGAAGTGTAGTCAGGCCTTCCAATTGTCATTAGGCCAGAGAACTCAAGGTTTGGGCAATCCAGCTTGACATGTCTGGCAAGCTCTATGCAATTTGATGGATCAACACCAGATTTTGCTGCATATAGTTAAATTAATGAATTTACGAGTTCCTTCGGAAGTAGAAAGACTGGAGTCCTTCTTTGGCCTTGAACGTCAAAAAAAAAGCATTGTACATTTCGATCAAACATGCATTACTGGCACTGAAGGAAAAAAAATCCAACAACTCAATCCAAAATTTGTGAGATTTCATCTGCAAGTTAACCAGTACTCTGAGGACTTGAAGCAACACATCAGAAACCTTTCAATAACCTAAACCATAAAAAAGGGCAGCCCGGTGAAGAAAAGCCCACGCTATGCGCGTGGTCCGGGGAAGGGACGGACCACAAGGGTCTATTATATGCAGCCACACCTTGCATTTCTGCCAAAGGCTGTTTCCACGGCTTGAACCCGTGACCTCCTGGTCACATGGTTGACCAGCACTTATACCCGTTACTCCAAGGCTCCCCTTGAATAACCTAAACCATATTGCTCCGTAAACACCAACAACCTAATAGCATGTAGATCTAATTACTAGAGTTGTCGTCAATCCTGCCTAGTTTCTCTCAGAATCTGCAAGCAAGAATGAGGAGAAAAGATACTCACACTCCTCTCCGCTGGTATTAACTTGAACCAAAACCTTCAAGGGCTGCCTGCCAATGCTTGAAACCGCACGATCAAGATGATTTGCAAGCTGCAGATTAGAAAGAAAGTTGTATGATTGATCAGCTTTGTTCAATTCAAACAATTATATGCATTCAAAGTGACTATAATCTAAACAAACAAAATTATTAAAGCTTCAAGGTGTGGTTGAATTTTAACAACGACCAGATACAGAAGGAACTCAGGAGAGAAATGAATGAAGTAGCACATTCCACCGCACTCAGTTTATAAACCGACAGCGGATCCACTTTGATATAGCTATTTATGTTATGATAACCATGTGGGGCTAATTTATATTGATCTCGGTTTTTATTATCCTGCTGAACTGTGAAAGTAAATTAAAAATCACACTGCTGCTGGCTTAGTGGAAATAGAAGTAGAATATGACATTTTCAAGATTAAACAAGTTGACTACTCCTTAAGTTCATCAAGCTTTAAGAAACACAGGTAAACTCTTTACCTTCGGGTTATCAACGCCATGAATCATAGCTAGATTGGGAACAGCAGCTGCAGTGAAGGAGGTAAACTTTAGACAAATTTAAGATTGATATACTTATCCTATTTACACATAAGCATAAATGCTTCCTGAGAGTAAGGAGGGGGTCTGCTCTTGTCAGGATACCCAAAAAAAAAAAAGGAACCGTTTATACTCTAGTTAGACACTTCAACTCTCACCTTTCAGGTCCTTAGCACTAAATAACAAATTGTTAGTTGAAATGGGAAAAGTGAAGTGGAAGATCATACGTCCAAAAGAAAATAGCAGGCTTGTCATTCACCAAATTAAGCATGGAGAGGCGATTTTGGCCCTGAGTTGATGGTTGATACAAAATAAAAAGGTTTCTGCACTCTACTCAGACACTTCAATCTTAATTCTTACATTACAGCATACAGGTCCTTAGCACAAAATAACAAATTTTTAGTTGGAAAAGGTTAAGAGATAATACATTGAGGAAATTATGCAGACTTGTATTTTACCAACAGAGCAATTGGAAAAGAATCAAAGTAACCAAATATAAGATCCTATGGATCATTGAGGAAACAAATGCTAGCAACAAGAGGGGAATCCAAAATTTTGAAGTCTTTGTTGAAAACCACTGAATCAATGCATACACACAACTTCCAACCTCTCGTTGGAAACCACAAAAAGTAAAGAGCGAGAAGTGATGTCAATTGATGGACAATTTAGGGAAGTTCGATAATAACAAAACAAAATATTGCACAAAATACTTAGATGAGCCCGTACTCAGGAGTTGCTTCACTTTATTGCTCTGCAAATGCCCAATATAATGCCATTCTATGTCCTCCGGAAGCTGTATATGAACAATACATAATCAATATACCACAATGAAAAAAATCTGCCCGCAACTATCAACTACTCCATTTGTCCCAATTTACGTGGCACTTTTCACTTCTCGAGATTCAATTATTCTGAACTTTGACCAACATTTTAAAGTGTATTTTTTCAACATATTAACATGAGAATAATTGTGACTTATAGTAGATTGTATAGTTGTTGAATATCCAAATTTTACTTCTAATCAAGTTGATCCGATATCAGTCAAATTCACTCGAGAAGGGGATGGATAGAGTATCATTTATGTCTCAATCCCAAATTAACTCAGCTATAAGAATTCTTTTTATATCCAAAGTTCATGGCCAAAAACACACCTGAATTGTCCCATTTTTCGCGAGTTTCCTACTTTCCTACCTGAACTATCATAGAGTATTTCTCAAAACACACCTGAATGGTCAGTTGTTCTTTTTTCCTCCGTGAACTATCACTTGCTAATTATCAAAAACACATCTGAACTATCAATTGTTCTTTTTCTTTTTCCCTACATGAACTATCACCAACTATTTATCAAGACATACATGAACTATCGTGTTACCTTTAGTTCATGTAAGGAAAAGGGAACAAATGACGGTTGAAGTGTGTGTTGATAAATACTTTGGGTATGAAAAGTGAATCGGCTAGGAAACTCGCAAAAACGTGATACTTCAGCTATGCCCTTTAGCAATTTCTCTTATATCTATTCACCTTTATTTATGAACATTTTTAAAAAGCAAAAAAAACGTTTTTCCTCTTCAACAATTTGTCTCAATCTAAAGCTCAATTAACATAACAATAAAATACAATATAATATGATGCATTATGAAACAACATGTAACAACCATCCAAATAGTGTATAGTACTTGTTGTATAGTTTATTTAAAATTCTAGAACATTGAGTTGATCTAGTGTTACCATATTGACCCGAGAAGTAGATGGATAGAGTATCATTTATGTCTCAATTCCAAATTAATTTCATTACAGGAATCCTTTATCTCTAGAGTTACAAGTCAAAAACACACCTGAAGTATCACCTTTTTTGCACGTTTCCTACCTAAACTACTACAACAACAACAACTACCTAGTGTATTCCCACAAAGTGAGGTTTGGAGAGGGTAAGTGTACGCAAAAGAGGTTGTTTCCGATAGACCTTCGGCTCAGGACATCTAACAATATAACAAACACAAAAGCACACAGCAAGATGAGATAATACACTGCTAGGTAATAAAGAAAATAAGACACCCACCAGATACTACTATAAACTATCTATCCAAGATCATAGGCACCACTGAAACACCATGAACAAGAAACTTCATACGCAAATACAAACAAAGCACTCTCCCTACTATAACGGCTTTCCTCCTACCCACTAACCCTCTACCCTAATACGAGTCCTCCACACCTTCCTATCAAGGGTCATGTCCTCCGTAAGCTGTAACTGCTCTATATCATGCCTAATAACCTCTTTCCAATACTTCTTTGGCCTACTTCTACCCCACCTAAAACCATCCATAGTCGAGGGTCATGTTCGCCGTAAGCTGTAACGGCTCCATATCATGCCTAATAACCTCTCTCCAATACTTGTTCGGCCTACCTCTACCCTACCTAAAACCATCCATAGTCAAGGATCATGTCCTCCGTAAACTATAACTGCTCCATATCATACCTAATAACCTTTCTCCGGTACTTCTTCGACCTACCTCTACCCCACCTAAAACCATCCATCGTCAGCCTCTCACACCTCCAAATATTTATCAAAAGACACTTGAACTATCAATTTTTCTTTTTTCTTATATGAACTATCACCAACTATTTATCAAAACACACCTGAACTATCAGTTGTTCCCTTTAATTCAGGTAGGAAAAGGGAACATACGACAATGGACCTGTGTTTTGCTAAATACTTCAGATATGAAACTCGCAAAAACGTGATACTTCAGGTGCGTTTTTTAGCATTATATCCTATACATATTCAGCTCTATTTACGCACATTTTATAGAAAAAATAAATCTCTTATGTGAACAATTTGTCACAATCTAAAGCTCAATTAACATTACCAAATGCAGAAAGGCAAAAATATGAGTACCTCGGGAGCCTTTTGAATAATCTCTTGTACATAATTTTCACCAAAACATCTATGTCCAGCTTCATAAACTTGGTTAATAAGAGAAATAGGCTTCGTTTTGCTCACCGCCACCACTCTGACGTCATCAGCACGGCGGCCGGACCTCTCCGCCGCCTGCCTTACACGGTGGAGCACTGACCGGAGCGCCGTCACGGCTAGTCCCTCGGCGGCCGGAGCAGCCATTTCTGCTTCAGGCTATGTTTGGGGGCGCGTTGTTCTCACGCGCTGTATCAATTTCGTGCCCCTTCTATAACCACCAAAAGAATGGCGGGTATTTGTTTACTTATCACACTTATTTTACGAAGATTAATGAATTAATATTTGAAAATTGAGATTAAATTAACTTAGGTTATTAAATATTTAAAATTATACGAAAAAGTAGTATTATATCTTTTTAATACTAATATGATGAAAATATATATTTTCAACGTACATATTGAACGTATGAGTGTCTTCCCGGGCCTACGACCTTCCTATGGCCCAATATATATAAGATCGACTTCAAACTTCTAACACAAAGTTATGCGGTGCATAGGCTATGTCCCTTGCAACTTTGGGTTCAAACGAGTGTTATATCTTCCTCACCGCAGCTCAAGTCGACTCTTTTTCGTCGAGTCTAAAGGATTAAGACGTACGTCGAAATACGTTCACCCTAATTTTTATATGTAATACTTTGGTCATCAGAGAGTATCTTTACAAGAAGCCCCAGAGGACGACTAAAATGGGAACATTGGCCCAACACCTGACCCACTTGCCTAATCCAAGAAGCCCAAAACCACTACAACAAAAACACACCCTCAGACGACGCGCATTTTCCTAGCTTTGATGTATAAAGTTATCTGATATTTATTACCGGTGAGAGGTGGCAGGTATCCCGTGAATATAGTCGAAGTGTGCAAAAGTTAGCCCGGACACCACGTTTATAAAAACAAAAGGGCAATTTTCATAAATTCTAACAGTTTAGTACAAAATTACATAAAATTCTGACTATTTTTATATTCACGTAAAATCTCATTTTCTTTTTCATTATTATTATACATAGCTAAGACTCGTGATACATCACTATCTGATACATAAGTATCGATAAATAACTGTTAAGTATTGATATCACAAGATTTATTTAAATAGTTATGTCTTATACATCAGTAGCACAAAAATGTTCTGATACATGATTTTTGTAAATTTTCAACCAAACACGTCTTTACTGTGTATCTGTAGCTTAATATTCAGTAAGATACATAACTTTTGGATATTTGGTGGAGGATCTTGTGATTTATCTTCTTGTCCTTTTCTACTGGATACATTATTCTTATGTATCTCCGAACTCTTTTAACACATATATCATTCTTATATATCTTTATTAACATCATCATCTTCAACACATACATCATTCTTATGTATCTTTATTAATATCATCTTCTTCAACCTCTATTGACGAATCTCCAAACTTTAGAATTCCTCGTGGCTTGAACTACCATGTACGTCGCCGTGGATTTGAGATGTGATGGTGTAGTACATCATGGATTTGAGATCTGATGGTGAAAATTTGAGATCTATATATGAATTCTTTCTGAATCATTCGAGATCTGTATATTCATTCGTCGTGGACGAGCTTGCCATTGTGTTGGTTGGTGTGAGCTCATTGAAGCTCGGGTGATTTCATCGTTGTTGTGTCGTGGTTCGCTCTGATTTCATCAAAGTTGGAGCTCCTCGCCAGAGCTATGTCTTAAATGGACGGGAGTGATAGACAGAGCTGCAAGTAGTAGTTAGGTAGATAAGTTAAGCAATGGTTTTTGGGTTGTGTTGATCACCGATGAGGAGAAGGGAGAAAGAGGGTCGACTATGTTGAGCAAAGAGATATTTTTTCTTTGTGATATTTTAGGATTTGGAATCTGGGGTAATGCATCTGCCCCGTTTAGACAGAGAAAGAGAAATCAGAGATTTTTGTAATAATTTTAAGCGATCGAAATTTTAAGCAATAATGATAAGTTAAGGTGGACATTGGGCCAACACCTGACCTCACTTGCCTAAGTCAACAAGCCCAAATCCACTGCTCCAAAAACATACTCTCAATCCCCCAAACATGGACTCAACAACACAAGCTTATTTGCTCCAATAATTCCCAATTCTCTAGGGTTTCTTTCTTTCTCACTCCGGCGATGGATCTAGAGGTCAGCGACCGCCATGCCCTCCTCTTTGCCGATGACTCCACGTCGGCGTTCTTCAACTGCTACGATGCACATTTGTCCCAGCCTTGATGTACAAAGTCATTTTATATCTGTTGCTGGTGAGAGATGGTAGGTTTCCTATGAATTTAGTCGAAGTGCGCAAAAGCAGGCCCGAACGCCACGTTTATCAAAGTATAAAAATTGCCTTAGGTAGAAATTGGGCCCAACACCCGAGCCAACTTGCCTAATTCAACAGGCCCAAATCCACTATAACAAAAACACACTCTC
Organism: Capsicum annuum; assembly: GCF_002878395.1. NCBI lineage: Eukaryota > Viridiplantae > Streptophyta > Magnoliopsida > Solanales > Solanaceae > Capsicum > Capsicum annuum. Next base: position 1,289,501 of record NC_061120.1, read on the forward strand.
CAATCTTATTGCTCCAAAAATTCCGAAAATTCCCAATTCCCTAGGGTTTCTATCTTTCTCATTCCGGCGATGGATCTAGAGGTCGTCGGCCGCCATGCTCTCCTCTTCGACGATGACTCCACGGCGGCGTTCGTCAACTCCGGCGAAGCTCTTGTTGATTGGAACTCTCTTCAGATTGATCGTTACGATGTTCGACACCTTCTCTCCGGTCCTCCACCGTCACGACGGCGGTCTCAGTCTTCTTCTTCTTTGGTTAACTCCGTTGATGCTTCGATTCAGCTCGAGCTTGATCATGAACGGTACCTTGATCTTCCTTCGCCTTCAGATGAACCAGGTTAACTTTGCTCTCGCTTCCTCGTCTTTGTTTGAATGTATCGTGGTTATATTTCGTGTATATTGTGTTGATTTTAGGCGAAAATGTTTAGAAGTTAAAACTGATCGAATAATCGATGATGACTTGCTAGCTGATGTTAATATTTGTTGTGTATATATATTATGTTGATTTTAACTGAAAATGTTTAGAAAAACTGATCGAATAATGATAATGACTGGATATCTGATGTTAATATTCGTTGTATTTATTGTCGATTTTCTCGAGCTGAGGGTCAATTCAGCTCGAGCTTGATCATGTACGTTACCTTGATCTTCCTCTGCCTTCAAATGAACCAGGTAAATTTAACTCTTGTGCTTCCTTAATTTTTTTTTATATTGAATGTATTGAGGTGATTTTTCGTGTATAAATTGTTTGTTTTAGCATAAAAATGTTTAGAAGTTCACTATTGGATAGTCGATAATGACTGGCTAGCTGATGTCAATATTTGCTGTATATATTGTCGATTTTGAGCTCGAGCTGAGGGTCGATTCAGCTCGAGCTTGATCATGTATTTACCTTGAGAGTAATTGATAATGACTGGGTAGCTGATGTTAATATTAGTTGTATGTATTGTCGATTTTGAGCTCGAGCTGAGGGTCGGTTCAGCTCGAGCGTGATCATGTACGTTACCTTGATCTTCCTTTGCCTTCAAATGAACCAGGTAAACTTAACTCTCGTGCTTAATTTTTTTTTTGAATGTATCAAGGTGTTTTTTCGTGTATATGTTGTTGATTTTAGCATAAAAATGTTTAGAAGTTAACGATTTGGATAGTCGATAATGAGTGGCTAGCTGATGTTAATAATTGTTGTATATATTGTCGATTGTGAGCTCGAGCTGAGGGTCAATTCATCTTGAACTTGATCATGTACGTTACCTTGATCTTCCTCTGACTTCTGATGAACTAGTTTAACTCAACTCTTGCTTGCTTCCTATGTTTTTTTGTTCACACGTTGCAGCGGATTCTTTTTGTGTATATATTTTTGTTGATTTTAGCATGAAATGTTTTGAAGCTAACAATCTGATAAACAATAATGAGTGACTAGCTGATGTTAATATTATGTTGATTTAGCATAAAATGTTTAGAAGTTAACAGTTTGATAAACAATAAGGAGTGGCTTGCTGATGTTAGTATTTGTTCTATATGTTTGTTGCTTTTAGCATAAAATGTTTTGAAGGTAATGATCCGGTAAACAATAATGAGTGGCTAGATGATGTTAATATCTGTTAAGTGGTTCTTTCTACTATCCGTGTATATATTGTTAATTGTAGCGTAGACCGTTTAGAAGTTAATAATCTGATAAACGATAATAAGTGGCTAGCTGATGTTAATATCTGTTTAAGTTTTTTTTTTTCTGCTAGTTGTGTATATATTGTTGTTTTTTTGCATAAAATGTTTATAAGTTAACAGTTTGAAAAACGATAATGAGTATTCCTGATGTTAATATTTGTTGTGCATTTAATTGATTTTAGCGTAAATTGATTAGAAGTTAACAATTTGATAAACGATAATGAGTGGCTAGCTGATGTTAACATTTGTAGTATATATTGTTATTTTAGCGTAAAATGGTTAGAAGCTAACAATCCAGTAAGGAATAATGAGTTGCTTGCCGATGTTAATTTCTGTTAAGTGGTTCTCAGGTGAAATACATATATATATAATGGAACTGCTTCAAATTAGATATATTTATGCTGACTTTGCAGACTTAATGTTAGGGATAATCGTATCTAGTTTGTAATTATCTGTATTTAGTTTGTAGGTATCTGTTAAATTACACTATTTATTTTGAACGCATATATAAGTACATGTAATGCATGGCAGAGTTCATAGGCTTGAAAAAATCATTTGGGTGTCATTTTACCCAAACTCAACACTTCAAGTGCTGGATTTGTATCTGCAACAATTTGTTGCCTGAGCTATTTACAGTGCTCACTAATGGGATTTCCTAGCGTGGACAACCCAACCCAACCCAACCCAAATAAAATAAAATAAATAAATAAAAAGGATCTGCTATCCATCGAGTGCATTTGCTGCAGTGAACAGACTTAATTGACATTAGAAAATGTAAATAAATATATAGAACTATCTTGGGGCATAGTTGAGGGTCCATTCTGCACCTGTCTTTGGTATTCTTTTTCATTGTGAAAACTTCCTCCGATGGTATCATTTTCTGTTTAAGTTATTTTGTTGTATATTCCCCTATATGTTCTTCAGCTTCACAATGCTGAGGACCTCACCTAGATGGTTATTAGAAGTGTATTTCTTATTCATCTTCCGAGGGGGCAACTGAGAATAATGTTTTGTTGTTATGAAAATGGCGTTGATAGCAAATGTTTATATAGGCAGGCAGTGCGCAGGCAGTGCCTTCCTATAATGTAGGCTGTGGAAATGTAGCATGCTTGCTGCCTAGATAGCGACTGTAGATTTCTCTTAGCTTCACAATAGGACCTCTTATACACATTTCCATATCCCACAACTAGTAAGATCGTTGTTGCATATCAATGCAAGTATCATTATTTTAACCTCATCTCATTCTGTCTCGAGTTCTTTTTCCTATTGCTTCTGTGTATGTGACACTGCTCTTGGATAGTACATAAATATGTTTCTATAATTTCTTCCCTCAGAAGTAGAAGAAGGTGAAGAGCCGGCAGATGCTGGTGCTTATCGTGCTGTTGGTTTCTCATATGGAAACACTGATGATTTTGCTGACAGAAAGAGTTCTGAGGCCCAGGAAAGCTCCGACTTCCGTCCCTCCTTTCCAGTGCCGGAAAGCCTTCTTCAGTGCTTGGTAAGCTTGTGCTCTGTGATTTGTTTTTCTTGTCTGCTTTCGTAAAGCTTGGATATTGGTGTTTTCATGCTTACGAGGTTTTCCCATGTGGCCAATGCTACTAGTTGTCTAAACCATATGTTATTCTAAGGCTCACTGTGTCTAAGTTTTCAGATGCTCGGAGCAGGGATGGAGTTCCTTTGTCTAAGGTTGCCACTGACAGGCACCTTGTTCCCTTTTGATGCATGAGCAAGGGGCAGTGCAGGTGGGATTAGGAATGTAAAAAGTTTTCTTTGTAAGGACAATTTGTTGCTAGTTGAGAGGGATCTTCCCTTAATTCACTTGATATTGCTCTTTTATTCATACTTGTGGATTGGTATGTTTGAAGCTTCAGATTATATGTAAGGTTCTAGCTTATTTTTATCCAGAATTGTGAATTCTACATTTTAATGAAGTCTTTTGTTTCTTTTGGTTTTCAATCTTTTTGCAGCCACCAACAGAAAAGTTACATCAGATAATTGCCAGGACTGCTCTGTTTGTGAGCAAACATGGTGGGCAGTCAGAGATTGTTCTCAGAGTGAAGCAGGGAGACAATCCAACATTTGGGTTCTTAATGCCTGATCACGCTCTTCATGCATACTTTAGGTTTCTTGTTGATCATCCCGAACTTTTACAGTCTGATAGTGATTTGAACACTCAAGGTGAAGGGAAAAATACTTCTAATGAGCACAAGGAACATGATGGTGTTGGAGGTGCTTTATCTATGCTTGGTTCTGTATATGGGTTTGGGGAGGATGAGGAGCCTGCAAATGGGGATGATCCTGGATCCAGAGTTTCCAGTGCACCGGTTGATGTCTCTGATATCTCTAACATTTCCCGTCCGCTTGAAAGGGCTGAATCTAGTTCTAAGGCATTTGAAAATGGTGTGAGAGAAAAAGATGAGAAAGTTTCAACTCATTCTCTTCGTTCTGGTAAAGATAAAGAAAAGACTCCTGCAATGAAAACGAATAATTTGATTAGTGCTTCCAAGAGCGGAAGTAGAAGGAGCACGCGGAAGGAAGATAACTCTAGTTCGTTGGCTGCATCAAAAAAGACAAAGTTAGATATTTCTGGTTTAGGAGCTATGACTAAGCCTGGACCTTTGGTGGAGCCTCCATCTGAATTGAAGAAATTGATTGATAAGATTGTAGAGTTCATTCTGAAGAATGGAAAGCAGTTTGAGTCTACTCTTATGGAACAGGACAGCAAACACGGGCGATTCCCGTTTCTTCTTCCGTCCAACCAGTATCATCCTTACTATCTAAAAGTACTCCAGAGAGCTCAAGAGGTGAAAGTTCTCTCTCTGTCTGGGAAATGTCATATGGGTTCTTCTTCATTCAAATGGCTAGTCTTTTTAAAGTTTTTTTAATGAACTTAAATTTGAGCATATTTTCTTAGTTTCTTGAACTTAGCATTTGTTTCTTTGACCAATTAGCAGTATTTTCTCTTTGGTTCTCGATTATTGGTGTAGCTAATGCATGTGAGCCTGGTTATACTACTTTCCTTTTGGAGAGAAGTGTGTGGAATTACTTTTAACATTGCGTCTTTGTCTCCACTTTGTTGTGCAGTCAAAAGTCCATGGATCAGAAAAGAGATCTTCTTTGAAGGGAAGTGATTCTACCTCTTTAGGATCTGCAGAGAATGATCTGCCATATGTATATGATAAGAAAGAGAAGTTTAAGATGGTGATTGGCAAATCCAAGAAGGAAACACAAGACTCTTCGGCTAGAGCTTCACAGCAAGAGGTTGAGGTCGGTGTGGACGCTGCTGCTGCTGCTGCTATCCTTCAGGCTGCCACTAGAGGTATTAAGAAACCCAATTTGAGTATCATCTCAGGCTCATCTAAGAACGGCGATAGTCAGGGTCACAGCAGTGATGGTGCCCAAGCCTCAAGCTTCTCCAATGTACCTCCGCGTGGGCCCAGTATAGTTGGTCAGAAGTCGGACAAGAGGATGGAACATAGTGTTTCGATTCCAAAGGTGAAGGAAATTGCAAAGTCTGCTGCCGCTGAAGCTGCAGGTGAAGCAGATTCCTCTGAAGCACACTTGAGCAAAGAGCAGAAGCTAAAAGCGGAGAGGCTGAGAAGGGCGAAGATGTTTGTTGCCCTTTTAAAAGGTGGAGCAGCTCCTGCCAAAAGAGATTCACTTGGAGGGTCAGTGGAACTACAAGAATCTGCCATATCAGGCTCTGTTGCAGAGACTAAAGTTGTTACTAAAGAAAGAGAGGGCAGTGCAGCTCCGGCAGAACTGACTGCTAGGGAGAGGGAAGGCAGTACAGCTCCATTAAATAACAATATGTCGAATGAAAATGAGATATCTGAAATGAAAAATACTGTTGAAGAGCACGAGCGGCGAGCTAGAAGGAAATACAGGTCAAGATCTGGTATGCACAAAGATGAGGATGAAGAGGAAGAGAGACAGGAAGAAGAGGAGGAAGAGGAACAGCGCTCTAGGAAGAAGCGCCGCTCTTCAAGAAAAGATGACGAGGAAGAAAGTGGTGAGGCAAGGGATGATAAGCGATCCAGAAAAAAGAGGCGATCACGCCGTCAGAGACACAGAGATAGTGAAAATGCTGATGGGGATGAGGATGATGAAGATACTAGGCGATCAAGAAAGAAGCATCGCAGGCGACATTCATCCCCCGAAGATGATGACGAGCAAAGAGATGCAGAGAGACATCATAAGCATGGAAGGAAAAAACATTCAAGTCATCGGTCTTCACGTGAAAATAGGAAAGATGATTATGAGGGGGATCATAAGCATTCCAAGAAGAAACGTAAATCTCACAGAAGCTCCCACCGCAGCAGAGACAGACATGAACACAGGACGAAGGATTCTAGTGATGATGAGTCCGATAGATCCCGTAGAACCTCCCATCACAGTAAAGATAGACACAAACTCAGAACAAAAGATTCTAGCGACGATGAACCTGAACACAACCATAAGCATGCAAGCTCTTCCGACGATGAAGAGCAGCGGTATGACAGGGCTGATAAGAATGATAAAGGTACAAAAGAAAGAGAAGAACTGGAAGAAGGTGAGATCCTTGCCAAAGTGTCGGATCAATCAAGAGGAAGTTTGGGAGGTTCCGTCAGCAGAGAAGCTTCAGTGGATGTATCTAGTTCCCAGCAAAGAGCCTCGTCTCAGCCGTCTGAATCTACTGAGATATCAGATGATCTTAGGGCCAAAATCCGCGCAATGTTAATGGCGACTAGGACGTAGTTAAGGAATCGCCAATCTCGGTACATTACCTAGAGAATCCTTTGCATTGTAAAAACTCCTTGTTGAATCTTGATTTACTATTTGATAATTCTGATTTTCATCCTCCTTTCTCTCTGCTATTCAAGTTTTCTGCCCCTTCAGTGTAAAAGGGCATTCGACTGTTTCGTTGTTAATCTATTAAAGGTGTATGTATAATATAATTATACTTGGGGGTCGTTTGGTAGAGTGTACAAGAATAATGTCGTGTAAGGTGTATTAGTAACTACATTTTGACAATTAGTTTTATTTTAATTTGAGAAATGATTTTAAATCTTTTTGGGGAAGACTTGAATTTGCTAATATGAAACTCTGATGAAATTAGCTACTATAAGTAGAATGATCAATGTGATATTGATGAATGAGAAGTATAATGAGTTGAGCCATCTTTGACAATAAATCAACAATTTGCGTTTAAACCAACGTTTATATATTAGACGTAGGAGGATCTTTGATATCTCTTCGTCTGCAAATAATTCTCAATGTGAACAAAAAGCCAAGATAACGCCCATCTTTAAAAAAGTTATATATAACATCCATCTTTAAAAAAGTTATTTGAGTACACCAACAACATACTAGTGTAATTCAATAAAAGTGGGGCTTGAGAGGGTAGAGCATATGTAGTTCGTACCACTAGCTCAAAGGTGAGGTAAAGAAACTGTATCCGACAGATCCTTGACTCAAAATAAAAATAGTACAGAAAAAGACGTAATGTAAGACCCAGAAACAATAGGTAGTACCAAGACAACAAATAATCACACATATCAAAAAAAGTTATTGAGTTTATTTATATAATTTTTTCTTGAGCTTAGTCGGAATTATCTACCTCACACCAGGTGCGAGTAAGGTCTGTGTATACTTTAACCTCTCCAAACTCCATCCGTAATCTCACATTGGGTACGTTATACATATACAAAATTAAATTTAAACCATTTTAGCAAAATTTCTAATTTAGTAACTAAATTGTAACATTTTGAGAACCATTTTAGCAAAATTTCTAATTTAGTAACTAAATTGTAACA